>NW_027251775.1:0-37220 GCF_044704955.1 Pristiophorus japonicus | reverse complement strand
GACTGGGAGAGAGAGAGTGAGTGACTGGGAGAGAGAGAGAGAGTGACTGGGGGAGAGAGAGAGATAGAGTGTGACTGGGAGAGAGAGTGACTGACTGGGGGAAGAGAGAGAGAGACTAGGAGAGTGAGTGAGAGAGAGACTGGGAGAGTGAGTGGGAGAGGGAGAGCGAGCGAGAGTGTGTTACTGGGAGAGAGGGAGCGAGAGAGAGTTACTGGGAGAGTGTGTGACTGGGGGAGAGAGAGAGAGTGTGTGACGGAGAGAGAGAGAGTGAATGACTGGGAGAGAGAGAGAGAGTGAATGACAGAGAGAGAGAGAGAGAGAGAGAGTGAATGACTGGGAGAGAGAGAGTGAATGACTGGGAGAGAGAGAGTGAATGACTGGGAAAGAGAGAGAGAGAATGACGGAGAGAGAGAATGAATGACTGGGAGAGAGAGAATGAATGACTGGGAGAGAGAGAATGAATGACTGGGAGAGAGAGAAAGAGGGAGAGAGTGAATGACGGAGAGAGAGAGTGAATGACTGGGAGAGAGAGAGTGAATGACTGGGAAAGAGAGAGAGAGAATGACGGGAGAGAGAGAGAGAGAGTGAATGACTGGGAGAGAGAGAGAGAGAGTGAATGACTGGGAGAGAGAGAGAGAGAGTGAATGACTGGGAGAGAGAGAGTGAATGACGGAGAGAGAGAGAGTGAATGACGGAGAGAGAGAGAGTGAATGACGGAGAGAGAGTGAATGACTGGGAGAGAGAGAGAGTGAATGACTGGGAGAGAGGGAGAGAGAGAGTGAATGACAGAGAGAGAGAGAGAGAGTGAATGACTGGGAGAGAGAGAGAGAGAGTGAATGACTAGGAGAGAGAGAGTGAATCACGGAGAGAGAGTGAATGACTGGGAGAGAGAGAGAGAGTGAATGACTGGGAGAGAGAGAGAGTGAATGACTGGGAGAGAGAGAGAGTGAATGACTGGGAGAGAGAGAGAGAGAGAGTGAATGAGTGGGAGAGAGAGAGAGAGTGAATGACTGGGAGAGAGAGCGGGTGAATGACTGGGAAAGAGAGAGGGTGAATGACTGGGAGAGAGAGAGGGTGAATGACTGGGAGAGAGAGAGATAGAGTGTGACTGGGAGAGAGAGTGACTGACTGGGGGAAGAGAGAGTGTGACTGGGGGAGAGAGAGAGAGACTGGGAGAGTGAGTGTGAGAGAGAGAGAGAGACTGGGAGAGAGAGAGCGAGCGAGAGTGTGTTTCTGGGAGAGAGGGAGCGAGAGAGAGTGACTGGGGGAGAGAGAGATAGAGAGAGAGAGTGTGTGACGGAGAGAGAGAGTGTGTGAAGGAGAGAGAGGGATACTGTGTGACTGGGGGAGAGAGAGTGAGTGAGTGACTGGGGAGAGAGAGAGAGTGAGTGACTGGGAGAGAGAGAGAGAGTGAGTGACTGGGAGAGAGAGAGAGAGAGAGTGAGTGACTGGGAGAGAGAGAGAGAGTGAGTGACTGGGAGAGAGAGAGAGAGTGAGTGACTGGGAGAGAGAGAGTGTGACTGGGAGAGAGAGAGAGAGTGAGTGACTGGGAGAGAGAGAGTGTGACTGGGGGAGAGAGAGAGAGAGTGTGACTGGAGGAGAGAGAGAGTATGTGACTGGGAGAGAGAGAGAGTGAGTGACTGGGAGAGAGAGGGAGTGAGTGACTGGGAGAGAGAGAGAGTGAGTGACTGGGAGAGAGAGAGAGTGAGTGACTGGGAGAGAGAGAGTGACTGGGAGAGAGAGAGAGAGAGAGACTGGGAGAGAGAGAGTGAGTGACTGGGAGAGAGAGTGACTGACTGGGGGAGAGAGAGAAAGTGAGAGAGAGAGAGAGAGAGACTGGGAGGGAGAGAGAGAGCGAGCGAGAGTGTGTTACTGGCAGAGAGCGAGCGAGAGAGAGTGACTGGGAGAGAGTGTGACTGGGGGAGAGAGAGAGAGTGTGTGACGGAGAGAGAGAGTGTGTGAAGGAGAGAGAGGGATACTGTGTGACTGGGGGAGAGAGAGAGAGAGTGAGTGAGTGACTGGGAGAGAGAGAGAGTGAGTGTGACTGGGAGAGAGATACTGTGTGACTGGGGGAGAGAGAGAGAGAGTGTGACTGGAGGAGAGAGAGAGTGTGTGACTGGGAGCGAGAGAGAGAGTGACTGGGGGAGAGAGAGTGTGTGTGACTGGGAGAGAGATACTGTGTGACTGGGGGAGAGAGAGTGAGTGAGTGACTGGGGAGAGAGAGAGAGTGAGTGACTGGGAGAGAGAGAGAGAGAGAGAGTGACTGGGGAGAGAGAGAGAGAGAGAGAGAGAGTGACTGGGGGAGAGAGAGAGAGAGAGAGAGAGAGAGTGACTGGGGGAGAGAGAGAGAGAGAGAGAGTGTGTGACTGGGAGAGAGATACTGTGTGACTGGGGGAGAGAGAGTGAGTGAGTGACTGGGGAGAGAGAGAGAGTGAGTGACTGGGAGAGAGAGAGAGAGTGAGTGACTGGGAGAGAGAGAGAGAGTGAGTGACTGGGAGAGAGAGAGAGAGAGAGAGAGAGTGAGTGACTGGGAGAGAGAGAGAGAGAGTGAGTGACTGGGAGAGAGAGAGTGTGACTGGGGGAGAGAGAGAGAGAGTGTGACTGGAGGAGAGAGAGAGAGTATGTGACTGGGAGAGAGAGAGAGTGAGTGACTGGGAGAGAGAGAGAGTGAGTGACTGGGAGAGAGAGAGAGTGAGTGACTGGGAGAGAGAGAGTGAGTGACTGGCAGAGAGAGAGTGAGTGACTGGCAGAGAGAGAGTGAGTGACTGGCAGAGAGAGAGTGAGTGACTGGCAGAGAGAGAGAATGACTGGGAGAGAGAGAGTGAATGACTGGGAGAGAGAGAGAGAGAGTGAATGACTGGGAGAGAGAGAGAATGACTGGGAGAGAGAGAGAATGACTGGGAGAGAGAGAGTGAATGACTGGGAGAGAGAGAGAGAGAGTGAATGACTGGGAGAGAGAGAGAGAGAGTGAATGACTGGGAGAGAGAGAGTGAATGACTGGGAGAGAGAGAGTGAATGAATGACTGGGAGAGAGAGAGTGAATGACTGGGAGAGAGAGAGAGAGTGAATGACTGGGAGAGAGAGAGAGAGTGAATGACTGGGAGAGAGAGAGAGAGAGTGAATGACTGGGGGAGAGAGAGAGAGTGAGTGACTGGGAGAGAGAGAGAGAGTGAGTGACTGGGAGAGAGAGAGAGAGTGAGTGACTGGGAGAGAGAGAGTGTGACTGGGGGAGAGAGAGAGTGAATGACTGGGAGAGAGAGAGAGAGAGAGTGAATGAGTGGGAGAGAGAGAGAGAGAGTGAATGACTGGGAGAGAGCGGGTGAATGACTGGGAAAGAGAGAGGGTGAATGACTGGGAGAGAGAGAGGGTGAATGACTGGGAGAGAGAGAGATAGAGTGTGACTGGGAGAGAGAGTGACTGACTGGGGGAAGAGAGAGTGTGACTGGGGGAGAGAGAGAGAGAGAGAGACTGGGAGAGTGAGTGTGAGAGAGAGAGAGAGACTGGGAGAGAGAGAGCGAGCGAGAGTGTGTTTCTGTGAGAGAGGGAGCGAGAGAGAGTGACTGGGGGAGAGAGAGATAGAGAGAGAGAGTGTGTGACGGAGAGAGAGAGTGTGTGAAGGAGAGAGAGGGATACTGTGTGACTGGGGGAGAGAGAGTGAGTGAGTGACTGGGGAGAGAGAGTGAGTGAGTGACTGGGAGAGAGAGAGTGACTGGGAGAGAGAGTGACTGACTGGGGGAGAGAGAGAAAGTGAGAGAGAGAGAGAGACTGGGAGAGTGAGTGGAGAGAGAGACTGGGAGGGAGAGAGAGAGCGAGCGAGAGTGTGTTACTGGCAGAGAGCGAGCGAGAGAGAGTGACTGGGAGAGAGTGTGACTGGGGGAGAGAGAGAGAGAGTGTGTGACGGAGAGAGAGAGTGTGTGAAGGAGAGAGAGGGATACTGTGTGACTGGGGGAGAGAGAGAGAGAGTGAGTGAGTGACTGGGAGAGAGAGAGAGTGAGTGTGACTGGGAGAGAGAGAGAGAGTGAGTGACTGGGAGAGAGATACTGTGTGACTGGGGGAGAGAGAGAGAGAGTGTGACTGGAGGAGAGAGAGAGTGTGTGACTGGGAGCGAGAGAGAGAGTGACTGGGGGAGAGAGAGTGAGTGACTGGGAGAGAGAGAGTGTGACTGGGAGAGAGAGAGAGAGTGAGTGACTGGGAGAGAGAGAGTGTGACTGGGAGAGAGAGAGTGTGACTGGGGGAGAGAGAGAGAGAGTGTGACTGGAGGAGAGAGAGAGTATGTGACTGGGAGAGAGAGAGAGTGAGTGACTGGGAGAGAGAGGGAGTGAGTGACTGGGAGAGAGAGGGAGTGAGTGACTGGGAGAGAGAGGGAGTGAGTGACTGGGAGAGAGAGGGAGTGAGTGACTGGGAGAGAGAGAGAGTGAGTGACTGGGAGAGAGAGAGAGAGAGAGAGTGAGTGACTGGGAGAGAGAGTGAGTGACTGGGAGAGAGAGAGAGTGACTGGGAGAGAGAGTGTGACTGGGAGAGAGAGAGTGTGACTGGGGGAGACAGAGAGAGACTGGGAGAGAGAGAGAGAGACTGGGAGAGAGAGAGAGAGAGAGAGAGACTGGGAGAGAGAGAGAGAGAGTGAGTGACTGGGAGAGAGAGAGAGTGAGTGACGGAGAGAGAGAGAGTGAGTGACTGGGAGAGAGAGAGAGTGAGTGACTGGGAGAGAGAGAGAGTGAGTGACAGAGAGAGAGAGAAAGGGTGACTGGGAGAGAGAGAGTGACGGGGAGAGAGAGAGTGACGGGGAGAGAGAGAGAGAGAGAGAGAGTGAGTGACAGAGAGAGAGAGAGTGAGTGACGGAGAGAGAGAGAGAGAGTGAGTGACTGGGAGAGAGAGAGAGTGAGTGACTGGGAGAGAGAGAGAGTGAGTGACTGGGAGAGAGAGAGAGTGAGTGACTGGGAGAGAGAGAGTGAGTGACTGGGAGAGAGAGAGAGTGACTGGGAGAGAGAGAGAGAGAGAGAGTGAATGACTGGGAGAGAGAGTGAATGACTGGGAGAGAGAGTGAATGACTGGGAGAGAGAGTGAATGACTGGGAGAGAGAGCGTGAATGACTGGGAGAGAGAGCGTGAATGACTGGGAGAGAGAGAGCGAATGAATGACAGAGAGAGAGAGTGAATGACTGGGGGAGAGATAGAGAGAGTGAATGACAGAGAGAGAGAGAGTGAATGACTGGGAGAGAGAGTGAATGACGGGGAGAGAGAGAGTGTGAATGACTGGGAGAGAGAGAGAGAGAGAGAGAGAGTGAATGACTGGGAGAGAGAGAGAGACTTAATGACTGGGAGAGAGAGAGAGAGAGTGAATGAGTGGGAGAGAGAGAGAGAGAGAGTGAATGAGTGGGAGAGAGAGAGAGAGTGAATGAGTGGGAGAGAGAGAGAGAGTGAATGACGGAGAGAGAGAGAGAGAGAGTGAATGACTGGGAGAGAGAGCGGGTGAATGACTGGGAAAGAGAGAGGGTGAATGACTGGGAGAGAGAGAGGGTGAATGACAGAGAGAGAGAGAGAGTGACTGGGGGAGAGAGAGAGATAGAGTGTGACTGGGAGAGAGAGTGACTGACTGGGGGAAGAGAGAGTGTGACTGGGGGAGAGAGAGAGAGACTGGGAGAGAGAGCGAGCGAGAGTGTGTTTCTGGGAGAGAGGGAGCGAGAGAGTGTGACTGGGGGAGAGAGAGATAGAGAGAGAGAGAGAGTGTGTGACGGAGGGAGAGAGTGTGTGAAGGAGAGAGAGGGATACTGTGTGACTGGGGGAGAGAGAGAGTGAGTGAGTGACTGGGAGAGAGATACTGTGTGACTGGGGGAGAGAGAGAGAGAGTGTGACTGGAGGAGAGAGAGTGTGTGTGACTGGGAGAGAGATACTGTGTGACTGGGGGAGAGAGAGTGAGTGAGTGACTGGGGAGAGAGAGAGAGTGAGTGACTGGGAGAGAGAGAGAGAGAGTGAGTGACTGGGGGAGAGAGAGAGAGAGTGAGTGACTGGGAGAGAGAGAGAGAGTGAGTGACTGGGAGAGAGAGAGAGAGAGAGTGACTGGGAGAGAGAGAGAGAGTGAGTGACTGGGAGAGAGAGAGAGAGTATGTGACTGGGAGAGAGAGAGAGTGAGTGACTGGGAGAGAGAGAGAGTGAATGACTGGGAGAGAGAGAGAGTGAGTGACTGGGAGAGAGAGAGAGTAAGTGACTGGGAGAGAGAGAGAGAGTGAGTGACTGGCAGAGAGAGAGAGTGAGTGACTGGGAGAGAGAGAGAGTGAATGACGGAGAGAGAGAGAGTGAATGACGGAGAGAGAGAGAGTGAATGACGGAGAGAGAGAGAGTGAATGACGGAGAGAGAGAGTGAATGACGGAGAGAGAGAGAGTGAATGACGGAGAGAGTGAGAGTGAGAGACAGTGAATGGGAGAGAGAGAGACAGAGAGAGAGAGACAGACAATGATAGAGAGAGAGAGAATGACATGGAGAGAGTGAGAGAGAGAATGACGGAGAGAGAATGAGAGAGAGAGAGAGTGACTGGGAGAGAGAGTGACTGACTGGGGGAAGAGAGAGTGTGACTGGGGGAGGGAGAGAGACTGGGAGAGTGACTGCGAGAGTGACTGCGAAAGAGAGTGAGTGAGAGAGAGAGACTGGGAGGGAGAGAGAGAGAGATAGAGACTGGGAGATGGAAGGAGAGGGAGGGAGAGAGAGAGTGTGATTGGGAGAGGGAGGGAGAGAGCGAGCGAGAGTGTGTGACTGGGAGAGAGAGCGAGAGTGTGTTACTGGGAGAGAGGGAGAGAGTGTTATTGGGAGAGAGAGAGAGAGAGAGAGTGTGTGACGGAGAAAGAGAGTGTGTGAAGGAGAGAGAGAGATACTGTGTGACTGGGGGGGAGAGAGAGAGAGAGAGAGTGAGTGACTGGGAGAGAGAGAGAGTGAGTGACTGGGAGAGAGAGAGTTAGTGACTGGGAGAGAGAGAGAGAGAGAGTGAGTGACTGGGGGAGAGAAAGAGAGAGAGTGACTGGGAGAGAGAGAGAGAGTGAGTGACTGGGAGAGAGAGAGAGAGAGTGAGTGACTGGGGGAAGAGAGAGTTGACTGGGGGAGAGAGAGAGAGAGTGACTGGGAGAGAGAGTGACTGACTGGAGGAAGAGAGAGAGAGAGTGACTGGGAGAGAGAGAGAGAGTGACTGGGAGAGAGAGAGAGAGAGTGACTGGGAGAGAGAGAGAGTGACTGGGAGAGAGAGAGAGTGACTGGGAGAGAGAGAGAGTGACTGGGAGAGAGAGAGAGTGACGGAGAGAGAGAGAGAGTGACTGGGAGAGAGAGAGAGAGTGACTGGGAGAGAGAGAGAGAGTGACTGGGAGAGAGATAGAGAGTGACTGGGGGAGAGAGAGAGAGAGTGACTGGGGGAGAGAGAGAGAGAGTGACTGGGAGAGAGAGAGAGAGAGTGACTGGGAGAGAGAGAGAGAGAGTGACTGGGAGAGAGAGAGAGAGAGTGACTGGGAGAGAGAGAGAGAGAGTGACTGGGAGAGAGAGAGAGAGAGTGACTGGGAGAGAGAGAGAGAGAGTGACTGGGAGAGAGAGAGAGAGAGAGTGACTGGGAGAGAGAGAGAGAGTGACTGGGAGAGAGAGAGAGAGAGTGACTGGGAGAGAGAGAGAGAGAGTGACTGGGAGAGAGAGAGAGAGAGTGACTGGGAGAGAGAGAGAGAGTGTGACAAAGAGTGACTGGGAGAGAGAGAGAGAGTGTGACCGAGAGAGAGAGAGAGAGAGTGACTGGGAGAGAGAGTGAGTGAGTGACGGAGAGTGAGAGAGTGACTGACTGGGGGAGAGAGAGAGAGTGAGTGATTGGGAGAGAGAGAGAGAGAGAGTGACTGGGGGAGAGAGAGAGATAGAGTGTGACTGGGAGAGAGAGTGACTAACTGGGGGAAGAGAGAGAGAGACTAGGAGAGTGAGTGAGAGAGAGACTGGGAGAGAGAGACTGGGAGGGAGAGAGAGAGCGAGCGAGAGTGTGTTACTGGGAGAGAGGGAGCGAGAGAGAGTTACTGGGAGAGTGTGTGACTGGGGGAGAGAGAGAGAATGACGGAGAGAGAGAGAGAGAGTGAATGACTGGGAGAGAGAGAGAGAGAGTGAATGACTGGGAGAGAGAGAGAGAGAGAGTGAATGACGGAGAGAGAGAGAGTGAATGACGGAGAGAGAGAGAGTGAATGACGGAGAGAGAGTGAATGACTGGGAGAGAGAGAGAGTGAATGACTGGGAGAGAGAGAGTGAATGATGGAGAGAGAGAGTGAATGACTGGGAGAGAGAGAGTGAATGACTGGGAGAGAGAGAGTGAATGACTGGGAGAGAGAGTGAATGACTGGGAGAGAGAGAGTGAATGACTGGGAGAGAGAGAGTGAATGACGGAGAGTGGGAGAGAGAGAGTGAATGACGGAGAGAGAGAGAGAGAGTGAATGACGGAGAGAGAGAGAGAGTGAATGACGGAGAGAGAGAGAGAGTGAATGACGGAGAGAGAGAGAGAGAGAGAGTGAATGACGGAGAGAGAGTGAATGACTGGGAGAGAGAGAGAGTGAATGACTGGGAGAGAGAGAGAGTGAATGACTGGGAGAGAGAGAGTGAATGACTGGGAGAGAGAGAGTGAATGACTGGGAGAGAGAGAGTGAATGACTGGGAGAGAGAGAGTGAATGACTGGGAGAGAGAGAGTGAATGACTGGGAGAGAGAGAGTGAATGACTGGGAGAGAGAGAGTGAATGACTGGGAGAGAGAGAGTGAATGACGGAGAGAGAGAGTGAATGACTGGGAGAGAGAGAGTGAATGACAGAGAGAGAGAGAGAGAGTGAATGACAGAGAGAGAGTGAATGACTGGGAGAGAGAGAGAGAGTGAATGACTGGGGGAGAGAGAGAGAGAGAGTGAATGACTAGGAGAGAGAGAGTGAATCACGGAGAGAGAGTGAATGACTGGGAGAGAGAGAGAGAGAGAGTGAATGAGTGGGAGAGAGAAGGAGAGAGTGAATGAGTGGGAGAGAGAAGGAGAGAGTGAATGACTGGGAGAGAGAAGGAGAGAGTGAATGACTGGGAGAGAGAGAGAGTGAATGAGTGGGAGAGAGAGAGAGAGAGTGAATGAGTGGGAGAGAGAGAGAGAGAGTGAATGAATGAGTGGGAGAGAGAGAGAGAGAGAGTGAATGACTGGGAGAGAGAGAGAGAGAGTGAATGACTGGGAGAGAGAGAGAGAGAGTGAATGACTGGGAGAGAGAGAGAGAGAGTGAATGACTGGGAGAGAGAGAGAGAGAGTGAATGACTGGGAGAGAGAGCGGGTGAATGACTGGGAAAGAGAGAGGGTGAATGACTGGGAGAGAGAGAGGGTGAATGACTGGGAGAGAGAGAGAGAGAGTGACTGGGGGAGAGAGAGAGATAGAGTGTGACTGGGAGAGAGAGTGACTGACTGGGGGAAGAGAGAGTGTGACTGGGGGAGAGAGAGAGAGAGAGAGACTGGGAGAGAGAGAGCGAGCGAGAGTGCGTTTCTGGGAGAGAGGGAGCGAGAGAGAGTGACTGGGGGAGAGAGAGATAGAGAGAGAGAGAGTGTGTGAAGGAGAGAGAGGGATACTGTGTGACTGGGGGAGAGAGAGAGAGAGTGAGTGAGTGACTGGGAGAGAGAGAGAGAGAGAGAGAGAGAGTGAGTGACTGGGAGAGAGATACTGTGTGACTGGGGGAGAGAGTGAGTGGGAGAGAGAGAGAGAGAGTGTGACTGGAGGAGAGAGAGAGTGTGTGACTGGGAGAGAGAGAGAGAGAGAGAGTGACTGGGGGAGAGAGAGAGAGAGAGTGTGTGACTGGGAGAGAGAGTGAGTGAGTGACTGGGGAGAGAGAGAGAGTGAGTGACTGGGAGAGAGAGAGAGAGAGAGAGAGAGTGAGTGACTGGGAGAGAGAGAGAGTGAGTGACTGGGAGAGAGAGAGAGTGAGTGACTGGGAGAGAGAGAGAGTGAGTGACTGGGAGAGAGAGAGAGTGAGTGACTGGGAGAGAGAGAGAGTGAGTGACTGGGAGAGAGAGAGAGTGAGTGACTGGGAGAGAGAGAGTGAGTGACTGGGAGAGAGAGAGGGAGTGACTGGGAGAGAGAGAGGGAGTGACTGGGAGAGAGAGAGTGAGTGACTGGGAGAGAGAGAGAGTGAGTGACTGGGAGAGAGAGAGTGAGTGAGTGGGAGAGAGAGAGAGAGAGAGTGACTGGGAGAGAGAGAGAGTGACTGGGGGAGAGAGGGAGAGAGAGAGTGAGTGAGTGAGTGACTGGGAGAGAGAGAGAGTGAGTGACTGGGAGAGAGAGAGAGTGAGTGACTGGGAGAGAGAGAGAGTGAGTGACTGGGAGAGAGAGAGAGTGAGTGACTGGGAGAGAGAGAGTGAGTGACTGGGAGAGAGAGAGAGTGAGTGAGTGACTGGGAGAGAGAGAGAGTGAGTGACTGGCAGAGAGTGAGTGACTGGCAGAGAGTGAGTGACTGGGAGAGAGAGAGAGTGAGTGAGTGACTGGGAGAGAGAGAGAGTGAGTGACTGGCAGAGAGTGAGTGACTGGCAGAGAGAGAGTGACTGGGAGAGAGAGAGAGAGAGTGAGTGACTGGGGGAGAGAGAGAGAGAGAGTGACTGGGAGAGAGAGTGACTGACTGGGGGAGAGAGAGAAAGTGAGAGAGAGAGAGAGACTGGGAGGGAGAGAGAGAGCGAGCGAGAGTGTGTTACTGGCAGAGAGCGAGCGAGAGAGAGTGACTGGGAGAGAGTGTGACTGGGGGAGAGAGAGAGAGAGTGTGTGATGGAGAGAGAGAGTGTGTGAAGGAGAGAGAGGGATACTGTGTGACGGGGAGAGAGAGAGAGAGAGAGAGTGAGTGACTGGGAGAGAGAGAGAGAGTGTGAGTGACTGGGAGAGAGAGAGAGTGAGTGACTGGGAGAGAGATACTGTGTGACTGTGGGAGAGAGAGAGTGAGTGAGAGAGAGTGTGTGACTGGGAGAGAGAGAGAGAGTGACTGGGGGAGAGAGAGAGAGAGTGTGTGACTGGGAGAGAGATACTGTGTGACTGGGGGAGAGAGAGTGAGTGAGTGACTGGGAGAGACAGAGAGAGTGAGTGACTGGGGAGAGAGAGAGTGAGTGACTGGGAGAGAGAGAGAGAGAGAGAGTGACTGGGGGAGAGAGAGAGAGAGAGTGTGTGACTGGGAGAGAGATACTGTGTGACGGGGGAGAGAGAGTGAGTGAGTGACTGGGGAGAGAGAGAGAGTGAGTGACTGGGAGAGAGAGAGAGAGTGAGTGACTGGGAGAGAGAGAGAGAGAGAGAGAGTGAATGACTGGGAGAGAGAGAGAGACTTAATGACTGTGAGAGAGAGAGAGAGAGTGAATGACTGGGGGAGAGAGAGAGTGAATGACTGGGAGAGAGAGAGAGAGAGTGAGTGAATGACTGGGAGAGAGAGAGAGAGAGTGAATGACTGGGAGAGAGAGTGAATGACTGGGGGAGAGAGAGAGAGAGAGAGTGAATGACTGGGAGAGAGAGAGAGAGAGAGAGTGAATGACGGAGAGAGAGAGAGTAAATGACGGAGAGAGAGAGAGAGAGTGAATGAGTGGGAGAGAGAGAGAGAGAGAGTGAATGAGTGGGAGAGAGAGAGAGAGTGAATGAGTGGGAGAGAGAGAGAGAGTGAATGACGGAGAGAGAGAGAGAGAGAGTGAATGACTGGGAGAGAGAGCGGGTGAATGACTGGGAAAGAGAGAGGGTGAATGACTGGGAGAGAGAGAGGGTGAATGACAGAGAGAGAGAGAGAGTGACTGGGGGAGAGAGAGAGATAGAGTGTGACTGGGAGAGAGAGTGACTGACTGGGGGAAGAGAGAGTGTGACTGGGGGAGAGAGAGAGAGACTGGGAGAGAGAGCGAGCGAGAGTGTGTTTCTGGGAGAGAGGGAGCGAGAGAGTGTGACTGGGGGAGAGAGAGATAGAGAGAGAGAGAGAGTGTGTGACGGAGGGAGAGAGTGTGTGAAGGAGAGAGAGGGATACTGTGTGACTGGGGGAGAGAGAGAGTGAGTGAGTGACTGGGAGAGAGATACTGTGTGACTGGGGGAGAGAGAGAGAGAGTGTGACTGGAGGAGAGAGAGTGTGTGTGACTGGGAGAGAGATACTGTGTGACTGGGGGAGAGAGAGTGAGTGAGTGACTGGGGAGAGAGAGAGAGTGAGTGACTGGGAGAGAGAGAGAGAGAGTGAGTGACTGGGGGAGAGAGAGAGAGAGTGAGTGACTGGGAGAGAGAGAGAGAGTGAGTGACTGGGAGAGAGAGAGAGAGTGAGTGACTGGGAGAGAGAGAGAGAGTGAGTGACTGGGAGAGAGAGAGAGAGTATGTGACTGGGAGAGAGAGAGAGTGAGTGACTGGGAGAGAGAGAGAGTGAATGACTGGGAGAGAGAGAGAGTGAGTGACTGGGAGAGAGAGAGAGTAAGTGACTGGGAGAGAGAGAGAGAGTGAGTGACTGGCAGAGAGAGAGAGTGAGTGACTGGGAGAGAGAGAGAGTGAATGACGGAGAGAGAGAGAGTGAATGACGGAGAGAGAGAGAGTGAATGACGGAGAGAGAGAGAGTGAATGACGGAGAGAGAGAGTGAATGACGGAGAGAGAGAGAGTGAATGACGGAGAGAGTGAGAGTGAGAGACAGTGAATGGGAGAGAGAGAGACGGAGAGAGAGAGAGAGACAGACAATGATAGAGAGAGAGAGAATGACATGGAGAGAGTGAGAGAGAGAATGACGGAGAGAGAATGAGAGAGAGAGAGAGTGACTGGGAGAGAGAGTGACTGACTGGGGGAAGAGAGAGTGTGACTGGGGGAGGGAGAGAGACTGGGAGAGTGACTGCGAGAGTGACTGCGAAAGAGAGTGAGTGAGAGAGAGAGACTGGGAGGGAGAGAGAGAGAGATAGAGACTGGGAGATGGAAGGAGAGGGAGGGAGAGAGAGAGTGTGATTGGGAGAGGGAGGGAGAGAGCGAGCGAGAGTGTGTGACTGGGAGAGAGAGCGAGAGTGTGTTACTGGGAGAGAGGGAGAGAGTGTTATTGGGAGAGAGAGAGAGAGAGAGTGTGTGACGGAGAAAGAGAGTGTGTGAAGGAGAGAGAGAGATACTGTGTGACTGGGGGTGAGAGAGAGAGATACTGTGTGACGGAGAGAGAGAGAGAGAGAGTGAGTGACTGGGAGAGAGAGAGAGAATGAGTGACTGGGAGAGAGAGAGAGAGAGTGAGTGACTGGGGGAAGAGAGAGTTGACTGGGGGAGAGAGAGAGAGAGTGACTGGGAGAGAGAGTGACTGACTGGAGGAAGAGAGAGAGAGAGTGACTGGGAGAGAGAGAGAGAGTGACTGGGAGAGAGAGAGAGTGACTGGGAGAGAGAGAGAGTGACTGGGAGAGAGAGAGAGTGACTGGGAGAGAGAGAGAGTGACGGAGAGAGAGAGAGAGTGACTGGGAGAGAGAGAGAGAGTGACTGGGAGAGAGAGAGAGAGTGACTGGGAGAGAGATAGAGAGTGACTGGGGGAGAGAGAGAGAGAGAGTGACTGGGAGAGAGAGAGAGAGAGTGACTGGGAGAGAGAGAGAGAGAGTGACTGGGAGAGAGAGAGAGAGAGTGACTGGGAGAGAGAGAGAGAGAGTGACTGGGAGAGAGAGAGAGAGAGTGACTGGGAGAGAGAGAGAGAGAGTGACTGGGAGAGAGAGAGAGAGAGTGACTGGGAGAGAGAGAGAGAGAGAGTGACTGGGAGAGAGAGAGAGAGTGACTGGGAGAGAGAGAGAGAGAGTGACTGGGAGAGAGAGAGAGAGAGACTGGGAGAGAGAGAGAGAGTGACTGGGAGAGAGAGAGAGAGAGTGACTGGGAGAGAGAGAGAGAGTGTGACAAAGAGTGACTGGGAGAGAGAGAGAGAGTGTGACCGAGAGAGAGAGAGAGAGTGACTGGGAGAGAGAGTGAGTGAGTGACGGAGAGTGAGAGAGTGACTGACTGGGGGAGAGAGAGAGAGTGAGTGATTGGGAGAGAGAGAGAGAGAGAGTGACTGGGGGAGAGAGAGAGATAGAGTGTGACTGGGAGAGAGAGTGACTAACTGGGGGAAGAGAGAGAGAGACTAGGAGAGTGAGTGAGAGAGAGACTGGGAGAGAGAGACTGGGAGGGAGAGAGAGAGCGAGCGAGAGTGTGTTACTGGGAGAGAGGGAGCGAGAGAGAGTTACTGGGAGAGTGTGTGACTGGGGGAGAGAGAGAGAATGACGGAGAGAGAGAGAGAGAGTGAATGACTGGGAGAGAGAGAGAGAGAGTGAATGACTGGGAGAGAGAGAGAGAGAGAGTGAATGACGGAGAGAGAGAGAGTGAATGACGGAGAGAGAGAGAGTGAATGACGGAGAGAGAGTGAATGACTGGGAGAGAGAGAGAGTGAATGACTGGGAGAGAGAGAGTGAATGACTGGGAGAGAGAGAGTGAATGACTGGGAGAGAGAGAGTGAATGACTGGGAGAGAGAGAGTGAATGACTGGGAGAGAGAGAGTGAATGACTGGGAGAGAGAGTGAATGACTGGGAGAGAGAGAGTGAATGACTGGGAGACAGAGAGTGAATGACGGAGAGTGGGAGAGAGAGAGTGAATGACGGAGAGAGAGAGAGAGAGAGAGAGTGAATGACGGAGAGAGAGAGAGAGTGAATGACGGAGAGAGAGAGAGAGAGAGAGTGAATGACGGAGAGAGAGTGAATGACTGGGAGAGAGAGAGAGTGAATGACTGGGAGAGAGAGAGTGAATGACTGGGAGAGAGAGAGTGAATGACTGGGAGAGAGAGAGTGAATGACTGGGGAGAGAGAGAGTGAATGACTGGGAGAGAGAGAGTGAATGACTGGGAGAGAGAGAGTGAATGACTGGGAGAGAGAGAGTGAATGACTGGGAGAGAGAGAGTGAATGACAGAGAGAGAGAGAGAGAGTGAATGACAGAGAGAGAGAGAGAGAGTGAATGACTGGGAGAGAGAGAGAGAGTGAGTGACTGGGAGAGAGAGAGAGTGAGTGACTGGGAGAGAGAGAGAGTGCGTGACTGGGAGAGAGAGAGTGTGACTGGGAGAGAGAGAGAGACAGTGTGACTTGGGGAGAGAGAGAGTGAGTGACTGGGAGAGAGAGAGAGTGAGTGACTGGGAGAGAGAGAGAGTGAGTGACTGGGAGAGAGAGAGAGTGAGTGACTGGGAGAGAGAGAGAGTGAGTGACTGGGAGAGAGAGAGAGTGAGTGACTGGGAGAGAGAGAGAGTGAGTGACTGGGAGAGAGAGAGTGAGTGACTGGGAGAGAGAGAGGGAGTGACTGGGAGAGAGAGAGGGAGTGACTGGGAGAGAGAGAGTGAGTGACTGGGAGAGAGAGAGAGTGAGTGACTGGGAGAGAGAGAGTGAGTGAGTGGGAGAGAGAGAGAGAGAGAGTGACTGGGAGAGAGAGAGAGTGACTGGGGGAGAGAGGGAGAGAGAGAGTGAGTGAGTGAGTGACTGGGAGAGAGAGAGAGTGAGTGACTGGGAGAGAGAGAGAGTGAGTGACTGGGAGAGAGAGAGAGTGAGTGACTGGGAGAGAGAGAGAGTGAGTGACTGGGAGAGAGAGAGTGAGTGACTGGGAGAGAGAGAGAGTGAGTGAGTGACTGGGAGAGAGAGAGAGTGAGTGACTGGCAGAGAGTGAGTGACTGGCAGAGAGTGAGTGACTGGGAGAGAGAGAGAGTGAGTGAGTGACTGGGAGAGAGAGAGAGTGAGTGACTGGCAGAGAGTGAGTGACTGGCAGAGAGAGAGTGACTGGGAGAGAGAGAGAGAGAGTGAGTGACTGGGGGAGAGAGAGAGAGAGAGTGACTGGGAGAGAGAGTGACTGACTGGGGGAGAGAGAGAAAGTGAGAGAGAGAGAGAGACTGGGAGGGAGAGAGAGAGCGAGCGAGAGTGTGTTACTGGCAGAGAGCGAGCGAGAGAGAGTGACTGGGAGAGAGTGTGACTGGGGGAGAGAGAGAGAGAGTGTGTGATGGAGAGAGAGAGTGTGTGAAGGAGAGAGAGGGATACTGTGTGACGGGGAGAGAGAGAGAGAGAGAGAGTGAGTGACTGGGAGAGAGAGAGAGAGTGTGAGTGACTGGGAGAGAGAGAGAGTGAGTGACTGGGAGAGAGATACTGTGTGACTGGGGGAGAGAGAGAGTGAGTGAGAGAGTGTGTGTGACTGGGAGAGAGAGAGAGAGTGACTGGGGGAGAGAGAGAGAGAGTGTGTGACTGGGAGAGAGATACTGTGTGACTGGGGGAGAGAGAGTGAGTGAGTGACTGGGAGAGACAGAGAGAGTGAGTGACTGGGGAGAGAGAGAGTGAGTGACTGGGAGAGAGAGAGAGAGAGAGAGTGACTGGGGGAGAGAGAGAGAGAGAGTGTGTGACTGGGAGAGAGATACTGTGTGACGGGGGAGAGAGAGTGAGTGAGTGACTGGGGAGAGAGAGAGAGTGAGTGACTGGGAGAGAGAGAGAGAGTGAGTGACTGGGAGAGAGAGAGAGAGAGAGAGAGAGTGAATGACTGGGAGAGAGAGAGAGACTTAATGACTGTGAGAGAGAGAGAGAGAGTGAATGACTGGGGGAGAGAGAGAGTGAATGACTGGGAGAGAGAGAGAGAGAGTGAGTGAATGACTGGGAGAGAGAGAGAGAGAGTGAATGACTGGGAGAGAGAGTGAATGACTGGGGGAGAGAGAGAGAGAGAGAGTGAATGACTGGGAGAGAGAGAGAGAGAGAGTGAATGACGGAGAGAGAGAGAGTAAATGACGGAGAGAGAGAGAGAGAGTGAATGAGTGGGAGAGAGAGAGAGAGAGAGTGAATGAGTGGGAGAGAGAGAGAGAGTGAATGAGTGGGAGAGAGAGAGAGAGTGAATGACGGAGAGAGAGAGAGAGAGAGAGTGAATGACTGGGAGAGAGAGCGGGTGAATGACTGGGAAAGAGAGAGGGTGAATGACTGGGAGAGAGAGAGGGTGAATGACAGAGAGAGAGAGAGAGTGACTGGGGGAGAGAGAGAGATAGAGTGTGACTGGGAGAGAGAGTGACTGACTGGGGGAAGAGAGAGTGTGACTGGGGGAGAGAGAGAGAGACTGGGAGAGAGAGCGAGCGAGAGTGTGTTTCTGGGAGAGAGGGAGCGAGAGAGTGTGACTGGGGGAGAGAGAGATAGAGAGAGAGAGAGAGTGTGTGACGGAGGGAGAGAGTGTGTGAAGGAGAGAGAGGGATACTGTGTGACTGGGGAGAGAGAGAGTGAGTGAGTGACTGGGAGAGAGATACTGTGTGACTGGGGGAGAGAGAGAGAGAGTGTGACTGGAGGAGAGAGAGTGTGTGTGACTGGGAGAGAGATACTGTGTGACTGGGGGAGAGAGAGTGAGTGAGTGACTGGGGAGAGAGAGAGAGTGAGTGACTGGGAGAGAGAGAGAGAGAGTGAGTGACTGGGGGAGAGAGAGAGAGAGTGAGTGACTGGGAGAGAGAGAGAGAGTGAGTGACTGGGAGAGAGAGAGAGAGTGAGTGACTGGGAGAGAGAGAGAGAGTATGTGACTGGGAGAGAGAGAGAGTGAGTGACTGGGAGAGAGAGAGAGTGAATGACTGGGAGAGAGAGAGAGTGAGTGACTGGGAGAGAGAGAGAGTAAGTGACTGGGAGAGAGAGAGAGAGTGAGTGACTGGCAGAGAGAGAGAGTGAGTGACTGGGAGAGAGAGAGAGTGAATGACGGAGAGAGAGAGAGTGAATGACGGAGAGAGAGAGAGTGAATGACGGAGAGAGAGAGAGTGAATGACGGAGAGAGAGAGTGAATGACGGAGAGAGAGAGAGTGAATGACGGAGAGAGTGAGAGTGAGAGACAGTGAATGGGAGAGAGAGAGACGGAGAGAGAGAGAGAGACAGACAATGATAGAGAGAGAGAGAATGACATGGAGAGAGTGAGAGAGAGAATGACGGAGAGAGAATGAGAGAGAGAGAGAGTGACTGGGAGAGAGAGTGACTGACTGGGGGAAGAGAGAGTGTGACTGGGGGAGGGAGAGAGACTGGGAGAGTGACTGCGAGAGTGACTGCGAAAGAGAGTGAGTGAGAGAGAGAGACTGGGAGGGAGAGAGAGAGAGATAGAGACTGGGAGATGGAAGGAGAGGGAGGGAGAGAGAGAGTGTGATTGGGAGAGGGAGGGAGAGAGCGAGCGAGAGTGTGTGACTGGGAGAGAGAGCGAGAGTGTGTTACTGGGAGAGAGGGAGAGAGTGTTATTGGGAGAGAGAGAGAGAGAGAGTGTGTGACGGAGAAAGAGAGTGTGTGAAGGAGAGAGAGAGATACTGTGTGACTGGGGGTGAGAGAGAGAGATACTGTGTGACGGAGAGAGAGAGAGAGAGAGTGAGTGACTGGGAGAGAGAGAGAGTGAGTGACTGGGGGAGAGAAAGAGAGAGAGTTGACTGGGGGAGAGAGAGAGAGAGTGACTGGGAGAGAGAGTGACTGACTGGAGGAGAGAGAGAGAGAGTGACTGGGAGAGAGAGAGAGAGTGACTGGGAGAGAGAGAGAGTGACTGGGAGAGAGAGAGAGTGACTGGGAGAGAGAGAGAGTGACTGGGAGAGAGAGAGAGTGACGGAGAGAGAGAGAGAGTGACGGAGAGAGAGAGAGAGTGACTGGGAGAGAGAGAGAGAGTGACTGGGAGAGAGAGAGAGAGTGACTGGGAGAGAGATAGAGAGTGACTGGGGGAGAGAGAGAGAGAGAGTGACTGGGAGAGAGAGAGAGAGAGTGACTGGGAGAGAGAGAGAGAGAGTGACTGGGAGAGAGAGAGAGAGAGTGACTGGGAGAGAGAGAGAGAGAGTGACTGGGAGAGAGAGAGAGAGAGTGACTGGGAGAGAGAGAGAGAGAGTGACTGGGAGAGAGAGAGAGAGAGAGTGACTGGGAGAGAGAGAGAGAGTGACTGGGAGAGAGAGAGAGAGAGTGACTGGGAGAGAGAGAGAGAGAGACTGGGAGAGAGAGAGAGAGTGACTGGGAGAGAGAGAGAGAGAGTGACTGGGAGAGAGAGAGAGAGTGTGACAAAGAGTGACTGGGAGAGAGAGAGAGAGTGTGACCGAGAGAGAGAGAGAGAGTGACTGGGAGAGAGAGTGAGTGAGTGACGGAGAGTGAGAGAGTGACTGACTGGGGGAGAGAGAGAGAGTGAGTGATTGGGAGAGAGAGAGAGAGAGAGTGACTGGGGGAGAGAGAGAGATAGAGTGTGACTGGGAGAGAGAGTGACTAACTGGGGGAAGAGAGAGAGAGACTAGGAGAGTGAGTGAGAGAGAGACTGGGAGAGAGAGACTGGGAGGGAGAGAGAGAGCGAGCGAGAGTGTGTTACTGGGAGAGAGGGAGCGAGAGAGAGTTACTGGGAGAGTGTGTGACTGGGGGAGAGAGAGAGAATGACGGAGAGAGAGAGAGAGAGTGAATGACTGAGAGAGAGAGAGTGAATGACTGGGAGAGAGAGAGAGAGAGAGTGAATGACGGAGAGAGAGAGAGTGAATGACGGAGAGAGAGAGAGTGAATGACGGAGAGAGAGTGAATGACTGGGAGAGAGAGAGAGTGAATGACTGGGAGAGAGAGAGTGAATGACTGGGAGAGAGAGAGTGAATGACTGGGAGAGAGAGAGTGAATGACTGGGAGAGAGAGAGTGAATGACTGGGAGAGAGAGAGTGAATGACTGGGAGAGAGAGTGAATGACTGGGAGAGAGAGAGTGAATGACTGGGAGACAGAGAGTGAATGACGGAGAGTGGGAGAGAGAGAGTGAATGACGGAGAGAGAGAGAGAGAGAGAGAGTGAATGACGGAGAGAGAGAGAGAGTGAATGACGGAGAGAGAGAGAGAGAGAGAGTGAATGACGGAGAGAGAGTGAATGACTGGGAGAGAGAGAGAGTGAATGACTGGGAGAGAGAGAGTGAATGACTGGGAGAGAGAGAGTGAATGACTGGGAGAGAGAGAGTGAATGACTGGGAGAGAGAGAGTGAATGACTGGGAGAGAGAGAGTGAATGACTGGGAGAGAGAGAGTGAATGACTGGGAGAGAGAGAGTGAATGACTGGGAGAGAGAGAGTGAATGACAGAGAGAGAGAGAGAGAGTGAATGACAGAGAGAGAGAGAGAGAGTGAATGACTGGGAGAGAGAGAGAGAGTGAGTGACTGGGAGAGAGAGAGAGTGAGTGACTGGGAGAGAGAGAGAGTGCGTGACTGGGAGAGAGAGAGTGTGACTGGGAGAGAGAGAGAGACAGTGTGACTTGGGGAGAGAGAGAGTGAGTGACTGGGAGAGAGAGAGAGTGAGTGACTGGGAGAGAGAGAGAGTGAGTGACTGGGAGAGAGAGAGTGAGTGACTGGGAGAGAGAGAGAGTGAGTGACTGGGAGAGAGAGAGAGTGAGTGACTGGGAGAGAGAGAGAGTGAGTGACTGGGAGAGAGAGAGAGTGAGTGACTGGGAGAGAGAGAGAGTGAGTGACTGGGAGAGAGAGAGAGTGAGTGACTGGGAGAGAGAGAGAGTGAGTGACTGGGAGAGAGAGAGAGTGAGTGACTGGGAGAGAGAGAGAGTGAGTGACTGGGAGAGAGAGAGAGTGAGTGACTGGGAGAGAGAGAGAGTGAGTGACTGGAGAGAGAGAGAGTGAGTGACTGGGAGAGAGAGAGAGTGAGTGACTGGGAGAGAGAGAGAGAGTGAGTGACTGGGAGAGAGAGAGAGTGAATGACTGGGAGAGAGAGAGAGAGTGAATGACTGGGAGAGAGAGTGAATGACGGGGAGAGAGAGAGTGTGAATGACTGGGAGAGAGAGAGAGAGAGAGAGACTTAATGACTGGGAGAGAGAGAGAGAGAGTGAATGACTGGGGGAGAGAGAGAGAGAGAGTGAATGACTGGGGGAGAGAGAGAGAGAGAGTGAATGACTGGGGAGAGAGAGAGAGAGAGTGAATGACTGGGGGGAGAGAGAGAGAGAGAGTGAATGACTGGGGAGAGAGAGAGAGAGAGTGAATGACTGGGGGAGAGAGAGAGAGAGAGTGAATGACTGGGGGAGAGAGAGAGAGAGAGTGAATGACTGGGGGAGAGAGAGAGAGTGAATGACTGGGAGAGAGAGAGAGAGAGTGAATGACGGAGAGAGAGAGAGTAAATGACTGGGAGAGAGAGAGAGAGAGTGAATGAGTGGGAGAGAGAGAGAGAGAGAGTGAATGAGTGGGAGAGAGAGAGAGAGAGAGTGAATGAGTGGGAGAGAGAGAGAGAGTGAATGAGTGGGAGAGAGAGAGAGAGTGAATGACTGGGAGAGAGAGAGAGAGAGAGTGAATGACTGGGAGAGAGAGGGGTGAATGACTGGGAAAGAGAGAGGGTGAATGACTGGGAGAGAGAGAGGGTGAATGACAGAGAGAGAGAGAGAGTGACTGGGGGAGAGAGAGAGATAGAGTGTGACTGGGAGAGAGTGACTGACTGGGGGAAGAGAGAGTGTGACTGGGGGAGAGAGAGAGAGACTGGGAGAGAGAGCGAGCGAGAGTGTGTTTCTGGGAGAGAGGGAGCGAGAGAGTGTGACTGGGGGAGAGAGAGTGTGTGACGGAGGGAGAGAGTGTGTGAAGGAGAGAGAGGGATACTGTGTGACTGGGGGAGAGAGAGAGTGAGTGGGAGAGAGAGAGAGAGTGTGACTGGAGGAGAGAGAGTGTGTGTGACTGGGAGAGAGATACTGTGTGACTGGGGGAGAGAGAGTGAGTGAGTGACTGGGGAGAGAGAGGCAGTGAGTGACTGGGGGAGAGAGAGAGAGAGTGAGTGACTGGGAGAGAGAGAGAGAGTGAGTGACTGGGAGAGAGAGAGAGAGTGAGTGACTGGGAGAGAGAGAGAGAGTATGTGACTGGGAGAGAGAGAGAGTGAGTGACTGGGAGAGAGAGAGAGTGAGTGACTGGGAGAGAGAGAGAGTGAATGACTGGGAGAGAGAGAGAGTGAGTGACTGGGAGAGAGAGAGAGTGAGTGACTGGGAGAGAGAGAGAGAGAGAGTGAGTGACTGGCAGAGAGAGAGAGTGAGTGACTGGGAGAGAGAGAGAGTGAGTGACTGGGAGAGAGAGAGAGTGAGTGACTGGGAGAGAGAGAGAGTGAGTGACTGGGAGAGAGAGAGAGTGAGTGACTGGGAGAGAGAGAGAGTGAGTGACTGGAGAGAGAGAGAGTGAGTGAGTGACTGGGAGAGAGAGAGTGACTGGGGAGAGAGAGAGAGACTGGGAGAGAGAGAGAGAGACTGGGAGAGAGAGAGAGAGTGAGTGACTGGGAGAGAGAGAGAGAGTGAGTGACTGGGAGAGAGAGAGTGAGTGACTGGGAGAGAGAGAGAGTGAGTGACTGGGAGAGAGAGAGTGAGGGACTGGGAGAGAGAGAGAGTGAGTGACTGGCAGAGAGTGAGTGACTGGGAGAGAGAGAGAGTGAGTGACTGGGGGAGAGAGAGAGAGACTGGGAGAGAGAGTGAGTGACTGGGAGAGAGAGAGTGAGTGAGTGGGAGAGAGAGAGTGAGTGGGAGAGAGAGAGTGAGTGGGAGAGAGAGAGTGAGTGGGAGAGAGAGAGAGTGAGTGACTGGGAGAGAGAGAGAGAGAGTGAGTGACTGGGAGAGAGAGAGTGAGTGACTGGGAGAGAGAGAGAGTGAGTGACGGAGAGAGAGAGAGAGAGAGAGTGAGTGACTGGGAGAGAGAGAGAGAGAGTGAGTGACTGGGAGAGAGAGAGAGTGAGTGACTGGCAGAGAGAGAGTGACTGGGAGAGAGGGAGAGAGAGAGAGAGAGAGTGAGTGACTGGGAGAGAGAGAGAGTGAGTGACTGGGGGAGAGAGAGAGAGAGAGTGACTGGGAGAGAGAGTGACTGGGGGAGAGAGAGAAAGTGAGAGAGAGAGAGACTGGGGAGGGAGAGAGAGAGAGCGAGCGAGAGTGTGTTACTGGCAGAGAGCGAGCGAGAGAGAGTGACTGGGAGAGAGTGTGACTGGGGGAGCGAGAGAGAGAGTGTGTGATGGAGAGAGAGAGTGTGTGAAGGAGAGAGAGGGATACTGTGTGACGGGGAGAGAGAGAGAGAGAGTGAGTGAGTGACTGGGAGAGAGAGAGAGAGTGTGAGTGACTGGGAGAGAGAGAGAGAGAGAGAGAGTGAGTGACTGGGAGAGAGATACTGTGTGACTGGGGGAGAGAGAGAGTGAGTTAGAGAGAGAGAGTGTGTGACTGGGAGAGAGAGAGAGAGTGACTGGTGGAGAGAGAGAGAGAGAGAGAGAGAGTGTGTGACTGGGGAGAGAGATACTGTGTGACGGGGGAGAGAGAGAGAGTGAGTGACTGGGGAGAGAGAGAGAGTGAGTGACTGGGAGAGAGAGAGAGAGTGAGTGACTGGGAGAGAGAGAGAGAGAGAGAGTGAGTGGCTGGGAGAGAGAGAGAGAGTGAGTGACTGGGAGAGAGAAAGAGTGTGACTGGGGGAGAGAGAGAGTGTGACTTGGGGAGAGAGAGAGTGAGTGACTGGGAGAGAGAAGGAGAGTGAGTGACTGGGAGAGAGAGAGAGTGAGTGACTGGGAGAGAGAGAGAGTGAGTGACTGGGAGAGAGAGAGAGTGAGTGACTGGGAGAGAGAGAGAGTGAGTGACTGGGAGAGAGAGAGAGTGAGTGACTGGGAGAGAGAGAGAGTGAGTGACTGGGAGAGAGAGAGAGTGAGTGACTGGGAGAGAGAGAGTGAGTGACTGGGAGAGAGAGAGTGAGTGATTGGGAGAGAGAGAGTGAGTGATTGGGAGAGAGAGAGTGAGTGACTGGCAGAGAGAGAGTGAGTGACTGGCAGAGAGAGAGTGAATGACTGGGAGAGAGAGTGAATGACTGGGAGAGAGAGAGCGAGTGAATGACAGAGAGAGAGTGAATGACTGGGGGAGAGAGAGAGAGAGTGAATGACAGAGAGAGAGAGAGTGTGAATGACTGGGAGAGAGAGTGAATGACGGGGAGGGAGAGAGTGTGAATGACTGGGAGAGAGAGAGAGAGAGAGAGAGAGAGAGTGAATGACTGGGAGAGAGAGAGAGACTTCATGACTGGGAGAGAGAGAGAGAGAGTGAATGACTGGGGGAGAGAGAGAGAGAGAGTGAATGACTGGGGGAGAGAGAGAGAGAGTGAATGACTGGGGGAGAGAGAGAGAGAGAGAGTGAATGACTGGGAGAGAGAGAGAGAGAGTGAATGACTGGGAGAGAGAGAGAGAGAGTGAATGACTGGGAGAGAGAGAGAGAGAGAGTGAATGACGGAGAGGGAGAGAGTAAATGACTGGGAGAGAGAGAGAGAGAGTGAATGACTGGGAGAGAGAGAGAGAGAGAGTGAATGACTGGGAGAGAGAGCGGGTGAATGACTGGGAAAGAGAGAGGGTGAATGACTGGGAGAGAGAGAGGGTGAATGACAGAGAGAGAGAGAGTGACTGGGGGAGAGAGAGATAGAGTGTGACTGGGAGAGAGAGTGACTGACTGGGGGAAGAGAGAGTGTGACTGGGGGAGAGAGAGAGAGACTGGGAGAGAGAGCGAGCGAGAGTGTGTTTCTGGGAGAGAGGGAGCGAGAGAGTGTGACTGGGGGAGAGAGAGATAGAGAGAGAGAGAGTGTGTGACGGAGAGAGAGAGTGTGTGAAGGAGAGAGAGGGATACTGTGTGACTGGGGGAGAGAGAGAGTGAGTGAGTGACTGGGAGAGAGAGAGTGTGAGTGACTGGGGGAGAGAGAGAGAGAGTGAGTGACTGGGAGAGAGATACTGTGTGACTGGGGGAGAGAGAGAGAGTGTGACTGGAGGAGAGAGAGAGTGTGTGACTGGGAGAGAGAGAGAGAGAGAGAGAGAGAGAGAGTGACTGGGGAGAGAGAGAGAGAGAGTGTGTGTGACTGGGAGAGAGATACTGTGTGACTGGGGGATAGAGAGTGAGTGAGTGACTGGGGAGAGAGAGAGAGTGAGTGACTGGGAGAGAGAGAGAGAGAGTGAGTGACTGAGAGAGAGAGAGAGTGAGTGACTGGGAGAGAGAGAGAGAGTGAGTGACTGGGAGAGAGAGAGAGAGAGAGTGAGTGACTGGGAGAGAGAGAGAGAGTGAGTGACTGGGAGAGAGAGAGAGAGTTAGTGACTGGGAGAGAGAGAGAGAGTGAGTGACTGGGAGAGAGAGGGAGAGTATGTGACTGGGAGAGAGAGAGAGTGAGTGACTGGGAGAGAGGGAAAGTGAGTGACTGGGAGAGAGAGAGAGTGAATGACTGGGAGAGAGAGAGAGTGAATGACTGGGAGAGAGAGAGAGTGAGTGACTGGGAGAGAGAGAGAGTGAGTGACTGGGAGAGAGAGAGAGTGAGTGACTGGGAGAGAGAGAGAGTGAGTGACTGGGAGAGAGAGAGAGTGAGTGACTGGGAGAGAGAGAGAGTGAGTGACTGGAGAGAGAGAGAGTGAGTGACTGGGAGAGAGAGAGAGAGTGAGTGACTGGGAGAGAGAGAGAGTGAGTGACTGGGAGAGAGAGAGAGTGAGTGACTGGGAGAGAGAGAGAGTGAGTGAGTGACTGGGAGAGAGAGAGAGTGAGTGACTGGGGGAGAGAGAGAGAGACTGAGAGAGAGAGTGAGTGACTGGGAGAGAGAGAGAGAGTGAGTGACTGGGAGAGGGAGAGAGAGTGAGTGACTGGGAGAGAGAGAGAGAGTGAGTGACTGGGAGAGAGAGAGAGAGTGAGTGACTGGGAGAGAGAGAGAGAGTGAGTGACTGGGAGAGAGAGAGAGTGAGTGACTGGGAGAGAGAGAGAGTGAGTGACTGGCAGAGAGAGAGTGACTGGCAGAGAGAGAGTGAGTGACTGGCAGAGAGAGAGTGAGTGACTGGCAGAGAGAGAGTGAGTGACTGGCAGAGAGAGAGTGAATGACTGGGAGAGAGAGAGAATGACTGGGAGAGAGAGATTGAATGACTGGGAGAGAGAGAGAGAGAGAGAGTGAATGACTGGGAGAGAGAGAGTGAATGACAGAGAGAGAGTGAATGACAGAGAGAGAGTGAATGACTGAGAGAGAGAGAGAGAGAGTGAATGACTGGGGGAGAGAGAGAGAGAGTGAATGACTGGAGGAGAGAGAGAGAGTGAATGACAGAGAGAGAGAGAGAGAGAGTGAATGACTGGGAGAGAGAGAGTGAATGACTGGGAGAGAGAGAGTGAATGACTGGGAGAGAGAGAGTGAATGACTGGGAGAGAGAGAGTGAATGACTGGGAGAGAGAGAGTGAATGACTGGGAGAGAGAGAGTGAATGACTGGGAGAGAGAGAGTGAATGACTGGGAGAGAGAGAGTGAATGACTGGGAGAGAGAGAGTGAATGACTGGGAGAGAGAGAGTGAATGACTGGGAGAGAGAGAGTGAATGACTGGGAGAGAGAGAGTGAATGACTGGGAGAGAGAGAGTGAATGACTGGGAGAGAGAGAGTGAATGACTGGGAGAGAGAGAGTGAATGACTGGGAGAGAGAGAGAGAGAGTGAATGACTGGGAGAGAGAGAGAGAGAGTGAATGACTGGGAGAGAGAGAGAGAGAGTGAATGACTGGGAGAGAGAGAGAGTGAATGACTGGGAGAGAGAGAGAGAGAGTGAATGACTGGGGGAGAGAGAGAGAGAGAGTGAATGACTGGGGGAGAGAGAGAGAGAGAGTGAATGACTGGGAGAGAGAGAGAGAGAGTGAATGACTGGGAGAGAGAGAGAGAGAGTGAATGACTGGGAGAGAGAGAGAGAGAGTGAATGACTGGGAGAGAGAGAGAGAGAGTGAATGACTGGGAGAGAGAGAGTGAATGACTGGGAGAGAGAGAGCGAGTGAATGACTGGGAGAGAGAGAGTGAATGACTGGGGGAGAGAGAGAGAGAGTGAATGACTGGGAGAGAGAGAGTGAATGACGGGAAGAGAGAGAGTGTGAATGACGGAGAGAGAGAGAGAGAGTGAATGACTGGGGGAGAGAGAGAGAGAGAGAGTGAATGACTGGGAGAGAGAGAGAGAGAGTGAATGACTGGGAGAGAGAGAGTGAATGACGGAGAGAGAGAGAGAGAGAGTGAATGACGGAGAGAGAGAGAGAGAGTGAATGACTGGGAGAGAGAGTGAATGACTGGGAGAGAGAGAGAGAGAGTGAATGACTGGGAGAGAGAGAGAGAGAGTGAATGACGGAGAGAGAGAGAGAGTGAATGACTGGGAGAGAGAGATAGAAAGAGAGTGAATGACGGAGAGGGAGAGAGAGAGAGAATGACGGAGAGGGAGAGAGCGAGAGTGAATGACTGGGAGAGAGAGAGAGAGAGTGAATGACTGGGAGAGAGAGAGTGAATGACTGGGAGAGAGAGAGAGAGAGTGAATGACTGGGAGAGAGAGAGAGAGAGTGAATGACTGGGAGAGAGAGAGAGAGAGTGAATGACTGGGAGAGAGAGAGTGAATGACTGGGAGAGAGAAAGAGACTTAATGACTGGGAGAGAGAGTGAATGACTGGGGGAGAGAGAGAGTGAATGACTGGGGGAGAGAGAGAGAGTGAATGACTGGGAGAGAGAGAGAGAGTGAATGACGGAGAGAGAGAGAGAGAGTGAATGACTGGGGGAGAGAGAGAGAGAGAGAGTGAATGACTGGGAGAGAGAGAGAGAGAGTGAATGACTGGGAGAGAGAGAGTGAATGACGGAGAGAGAGAGAGAGAGTGATGACTGGGAGAGAGAGAGAGAGAGTGAATGACTGGGAGAGAGAGTGAATGACTGGGAGAGAGAGAGAGAGAGTGAATGACTGGGAGAGAGAGAGAGAGAGTGAATGACGGAGAGAGAGAGAGAGTGAATGACTGGGAGAGAGAGATAGAAAGAGAGTGAATGAGAGGGAGAGAGAGAGAGAATGACGGAGAGGGAGAGAGCGAGTGAATGACGGGAGAGGGAGAGAGAGAGAGAGAGTGAAGGAGAGAGAGAGAGAGTGAATGACAGAGAGAGAGAGTGAATGACGGAGAGAGAGAGTGAATGACGGAGAGAGAGAGAGAGTGAATGACGGGAGAGAGAGACAGTGAAAGGGAGAGAGAGAGAGAGACGGTGAATGGGAGAGAGAGACGGGTGATTAGGGAGAGAGAGACAGTGAATGGGAGAGAGAGACAGTGAATGGGAGAGAGAGACAGTGAATGGGAGAGAGAGAGAGACAGTGAATGGGAGAGAGAGACAGTGAATGGGAGAGAGAGACAGTGAATGGGAGAGAGAGACAGTGAATGGGAGAGAGAGACAGTGAATGGGAGAGAGAGACAGTGAATGGGAGAGAGAGACAGTGAATGGGAGAGAGAGACAGTGAATGGGAGAGAGAGACAGTGAATGGGAGAGAGAGACAGTGAATGGGAGAGAGAGACAGTGAATGGGAGAGAGAGACAGTGAATGGGAGAGAGAGACAGTGAATGGGAGAGAGAGACAGTGAATGGGAGAGAGAGACAGTGAATGGGAGAGAGAGACAGTGAATGGGAGAGAGAGACAGTGAATGGGAGAGAGAGACAGTGAATGGGAGAGAGAGACAGTGAATGGGAGAGAGAGACAGTGAATGGGAGAGAGAGACAGTGAATGGGAGAGAGAGACAGTGAATGGGAGAGAGAGACAGTGAATGGGAGAGAGAGACAGTGAATGGGAGAGAGAGACAGTGAATGGGAGAGAGAGACAGTGAATGGGAGAGAGAGACAGTGAATGGGAGAGAGAGACAGTGAATGGGAGAGAGAGACAGTGAATGGGAGAGAGAGACAGTGAATGGGAGAGAGAGACAGTGAATGGGAGAGAGAGACAGTGAATGGGAGAGAGAGACAGTGAATGGGAGAGAGAGACAGTGAATGGGAGAGAGAGACAGTGAATGGGAGAGAGAGACAGTGAATGGGAGAGAGAGACAGTGAATGGGAGAGAGAGACAGTGAATGGGAGAGAGAGACAGTGAATGGGAGAGAGAGACAGTGAATGGGAGAGAGAGACAGTGAATGGGAGAGAGAGACAGTGAATGGGAGAGAGAGACAGTGAATGGGAGAGAGAGACAGTGAGAGGGACAATGATAGAGAGAGAGACAGTGAGAGGGACAATGATAGAGAGAGAGACAGTGAGAGGGACAATGATAGAGAGAGAGACAGTGAGAGGGACAATGATAGAGAGAGAGACAGTGAGAGGGACAATGATAGAGAGAGAGACAGTGAGAGGGACAATGATAGAGAGAGAGACAGTGAGAGGGACAATGATAGAGAGAGAGACAGTGAGAGGGACAATGATAGAGAGAGACAGACAATGACATGGAGAGAGAGAGAAAAAATGACGGGGGGAGAGAGAGAGAGAGAGTGTGACTGGGAGAGAGAGAGTGACTGACTGGGGGAGAGAGAGAGAGAGTGACTGGGAGAGAGAGAGAGAGACTGGGAGAGAGAGAGAGAGAGAGAGAGACTGGGAGACAGTGACTGGGACAGAGATAGAAACTGGGCCAGAGAGAGAGAGAATGACTGGGAGAGAGAGAGAGTGATTGGGAGAGAGAGAGAGAGAATGACTGGGAGAGAGAGAGAGTGATTGGGAGAGAGTGACTGGAACAGGGAGAGAAACTGGGCCAGAGAGTGAGTGAGTGACTGGGAGAGAGTGAGTGAGTGACTAGGAGAGAGAGAGAGAGAGAGAGAGTGAGGGTGAGTGACTGGAAGAGAGAGAGAGAGAGAGTGAGTGACTGGGAGAGAGAGAGAGAGAGAGAGAGTGAATGACTGGGAGAGAGAGAGAGTGAATGACTGGGAGAGAGAGAGAGTGAATGACTGGGAGAGAGAGAGAGTGAATGACTGGGAGAGAGAGAGAGTGAATGACTGGGAGAGAGAGAGAGTGAATGACTGGGAGAGAGAGAGAGTGAATGACTGGGAGAGAGAGAGAGTGAATGACGGAGAGAGAGAGAGTGAATGACGGAGAGAGAGAGAGTGAATGACGGAGAGAGTGAGAGTGAGAGACAGTGAATGGGAGAGAGAGAGACGGAGAGAGAGAGAGAGACAGACAATGATAGAGAGAGAGAGAATGACATGGAGAGAGTGAGAGAGAGAATGACGGAGAGAGAGAGAGAGTGACTGGGAGAGAGAGTGACTGACTGGGGGAAGAGAGAGTGTGACTGGGGGAGGGAGAGAGACTGGGAGAGTGACTGCGAGAGTGACTGCGAAAGAGAGTGAGTGAGAGAGAGAGACTGGGAGGGAGAGAGAGAGAGATAGAGACTGGGAGATGGAAGGAGAGGGAGGGAGAGAGAGAGTGTGATTGGGAGAGGGAGGGAGAGAGCGAGCGAGAGTGTGTGACTGGGAGAGAGAGCGAGAGTGTGTTACTGGAGAGAGGGAGAGAGTGTTATTGGGAGAGAGAGAGAGAGAGAGTGTGTGACGGAGAAAGAGAGTGTGTGAAGGAGAGAGAGAGTGAGTGACTGGGAGAGAGAGAGAGTGAGTGACTGGGAGAGAGAGAGTGAGTGACTGGGAGAGAGAGAGAGTGACTGGGGGAGAGAAAGAGAGAGAGTGACTGGGAGAGAGAGAGAGAGTGAGTGACTGGGAGAGAAGAGAGAGAGTGAGTGACTGGAGAAGAGAGAGTTGACTGGGGGAGAGAGAGAGAGAGTGACTGGGAGAGAGAGTGACTGACTGGAGGAAGAGAGAGAGAGAGTGACTGGGAGAGAGAGAGTGACTGGGAGAGAGAGAGAGAGAGAGTGACTGGGAGAGAGAGAGAGAGTGACTGGGAGAGAGAGAGAGAGAGTGACTGGGAGAGAGAGAGAGAGAGTGACTGGGAGAGAGAGAGAGAGAGTGACTGGGAGAGAGAGAGAGAGAGTGACTGGGAGAGAGAGAGAGAGAGTGACTGGGAGAGAGAGAGAGAGTGACTGGGAGAGAGAGAGAGAGAGTGACTGGAGAGAGAGAGAGAGTGACTGGGAGAGAGAGAGGAGAGTGACTGGGAGAGAGAGAGAGTGAGTGACTGGGAGAGAGAGAGAGAGTGACTGGGAGAGAGAGAGAGAGAGTGACTGGGAAGAGAGAGAGAGAGTGACTGGGAGAGAGAGAGAGAGAGTGACTGGGAGAGAGAGAGAGTGAGTGACTGGGAGAGAGAGAGAGAGAGTGACTGGGAGAGAGTGACGGAGAGAGAGAGAGAGTGACTGGGAGAGAGAGAGAGAGAGTGACTGGGAGAGAGAGAGAGAGAGAGAGTGACTGGGAGAGAGAGAGAGAGAGTGACTGGGAGAGAGAGAGAGAGAGTGACTGGGAGAGAGAGAGAGAGAGTGACTGGGAGAGAGAGAGAGAGAGTGACTGGGAGAGAGAGAGAGAGTGACTGGGAGAGAGAGAGAGAGAGTGACTGGGAGAGAGAGAGAGAGAGTGACTGGGAGAGAGAGAGAGAGAGTGACTGGGAGAGAGAGAGAGAGTGACTGGGAGAGAGAGAGAGAGAGTGACTGGGAGAGAGAGAGAGAGAGTGACTGGGAGAGAGAGAGAGAGAGTGACAAAGAGTGACTGGGAGAGAGAGAGAGAGTGTGACAAAGAGTGACTGGGAGAGAGAGAGAGAGAGTGACCGAGAGAGAGAGAGAGAAATTGGGCCAGAGAGAGAGAGAGAGAGTGAGTGACTGGGAGAGAGGGAGAGTGAGTGACTGAGAGAGAGAGAGTGAGTGACGGAGAGAGAGAGAGTGAGAGTGAGTGACTGGGAGAGAGAGAGTGAGTGACTGAGAGAGAGAGAGTGAGTGACTGGGAGAGAGAGAGTGAGTGAGTGACGGAGAGTGAGAGAGTGACTGACTGGGGGAGAGAGAGAGAGTGAGTGATTGGGAGAGAGAGAGAGAGAGAGTGACTGGGGGAGAGAGAGAGATAGAGTGTGACTGGGAGAGAGAGTGACTAACTGGGGGAAGAGAGAGAGAGACTAGGAGAGTGAGTGAGAGAGAGACTGGGAGAGAGAGACTGGGAGGGAGAGAGAGAGCGAGCGAGAGTGTGTTACTGGGAGAGAGGGAGCGAGAGAGAGTTACTGGGAGAGTGTGTGACTGGGGGGAGAGAGAGAGAATGACGGAGAGAGAGAGAGAGAGTGAATGACTGGGAGAGAGAGAGAGAGAGAGTGAATGACTGGGAGAGAGAGAGAGAGAGTGAATGACGGAGAGAGAGAGAGTGAATGACGGAGAGAGAGAGAGTGAATGACGGAGAGAGAGTGAATGACTGGGAGAGAGAGAGAGTGAATGACTGGGAGAGAGAGAGTGAATGACGGAGAGAGAGAGTGAATGACGGAGAGAGAGAGAGAGAGTGAATGACGGAGAGAGAGAGAGAGAGAGTGAATGACGGAGAGAGAGTGAATGACTGGGAGAGAGAGAGAGTGAATGACTGGGAGAGAGAGAGAGTGAATGACTGGGAGAGAGAGAGTGAATGAGTGGGAGAGAGAGAGTGAATGACTGGGAGAGAGAGAGTGAATGACTGGGAGAGAGAGAGTGAATGACGGTGGGAGAGAGAGAGAGAGTGAATGACGGAGAGAGAGAGAGAGAGAGTGAATGACTGGGAGAGAGAGAGAGAGTGAATGACTGGGGGAGAGAGAGAGAGAGTGAATGACTGGGAGAGAGAGAGAGAGTGAATGACTGGGGGAGAGAGAGAGAGAGAGTGAATGACTAGGAGAGAGAGAGTGAATCACGGAGAGAGAGTGAATGACTGGGAGAGAGAGAGAGTGAATGAGTGGGAGAGAGAAGGAGAGAGTGAATGAGTGGGAGAGAGAGAGAGTGAATGACTGGGAGAGAGAGAGTGAATGACTGGGAGAGAGAGAGTGAATGACTGGGAGAGAGAGAGTGAATGACTGGGAGAGAGAGAGTGAATGACGGAGAGAGAGAGAGAGAGAGTGAATGACGGAGAGAGAGAGAGAGAGAGTGAATGACTGGGAGAGAGAGCGAGAGTGAATGACTGGGGGAGAGAGAGAGAGTGAATGACTAGGAGAGAGAGAGTGAATCACGGAGAGAGAGTGAATGACTGGAGAGAGAGAGAGAGAGAGTGAATGAGTGGGAGAGAGAAGGAGAGAGTGAATGAGTGGGAGAGAGAAGGAGAGAGTGAATGACTGGGAGAGAGAGAGAGTGAATGACTGGGAGAGAGAGAGAGTGAATGAGTGGGAGAGAGAGAGAGAGTGAATGAGTGGGAGAGAGAGAGAGAGAGAGTGAATGAGTGGGAGAGAGAGAGAGAGAGAGTGAATGACTGGGAGAGAGAGAGAGAGAGAGAGAGTGAATGACTGGGAGAGAGAGCGGGTGAATGACTGGGAAAGAGAGAGGGTGAATGACTGGGAAAGAGAGAGGGTGAATGACTGGGAGAGAGAGAGGGTGAATGACGGAGAGAGAGAGAGAGAGAGAGAGTGACTGGGGGAGAGAGAGAGATAGAGTGTGACTGGGAGAGAGAGTGACTGACTGGGGGAAGAGAGAGTGTGACTGGGGGAGAGAGAGAGAGAGAGAGACTGGGAGAGAGAGAGCGAGCGAGAGTGTGTTTCTGGGAGAGAGGGAGCGAGAGAGAGTGACTGGGGGAGAGAGAGATAGAGAGAGAGAGAGTGTGTGAAGGAGAGAGAGGGATACTGTGTGACTGGGGGAGAGAGAGAGAGAGTGAGTGAGTGACTGGGAGAGAGAGAGAGAGAGAGAGAGAGAGTGAGTGACTGGGAGAGAGATACTGTGTGACTGGGGGAGAGAGTGAGTGGGAGAGAGAGAGAGAGAGTGTGACTGGAGGAGAGAGAGAGTGTGTGACTGGGAGAGAGAGAGAGAGTGAGTGAGTGACTGGGGAGAGAGAGAGAGTGAGTGACTGGGAGAGAGAGAGAGAGAGTGAGTGACTGGGAGAGAGAGAGAGTGAGTGACTGGGAGAGAGAAGAGTGAGTGACTGGGAGAGAGAGAGAGTGAGTGACTGGGAGAGAGAGAGAGTGAGTGACTGGGAGAGAGAGAGTGAGTGACTGGGAGAGAGAGTGGGAGAGAGAGAGTGAGTGAGTGGGAGAGAGAGAGAGAGAGTGACTGGGAGAGAGAGAGAGTGACTGGGGGAGAGAGGGAGAGAGAGAGTGAGTGACTGGGAGAGAGAGAGAGTGAGTGACTGGGAGAGAGAGAGAGTGAGTGACTGGGAGAGAGAGAGAGTGAGTGACTGGGAGAGAGAGAGAGAGAGTGAGTGACTGGGAGAGAGAGAGAGAGAGTGAGTGACTGGGAGAGAGAGAGAGTGAGTGACTGGCAGAGAGTGAGTGACTGGCAGAGAGAGAGTGACTGGGAGAGAGAGAGAGTGAGTGACTGGGGGAGAGAGAGAGAGAGAGAGATTGACTGGGAGAGAGAGTGACTGACTGGGGAGAGAGAGAAGTGAGAGAGAGAGAGACTGGGAGGGAGAGAGAGAGCGAGCGAGAGTGTGTTACTGGCAGAGAGCGAGCGAGAGAGAGTGACTGGGAGAGAGTGTGACTGGGGGAGAGAGAGAGAGAGTGTGTGATGGAGAGAGAGAGTGTGTGAAGGAGAGAGAGGGATACTGTGTGACGGGGAGAGAGAGAGAGAGAGTGAGTGAGTGACTGGGAGAGAGAGAGAGAGTGTGAGTGACTGGGAGAGAGAGAGAGTGAGTGACTGGGAGAGAGATACTGTGTGACTGGGGGAGAGAGAGAGTGAGTGAGAGAGAGAGAGTGTGTGACTGGGAGAGAGAGAGAGAGTGACTGGGGGAGAGAGAGAGAGAGAGTGTGTGACTGGGAGAGAGATACTGTGTGACTGGGGAGAGAGAGTGAGGTGAGTGACTGGGAGAGACAGAGAGAGTGAGTGACTGGGGAGAGAGAGAGTGAGTGACTGGGAGAGAGAGAGAGAGAGAGAGTGACTGGGGGAGTGAGAGAGAGAGAGTGTGTGACTGGGAGAGAGATACTGTGTGACGGGGGAGAGAGAGTGAGTGAGTGACTGGGGAGAGAGAGAGAGTGAGTGACTGGGAGAGAGAGAGAGTGTGAGTGACTGGGAGAGAGAGAGAGTGAGTGACTGGGAGAGAGAGTGAGTGACTGGGAGAGAGAGAGAGTGAGTGACTGGGAGAGAGAGAGTGAGTGACTGGGAGAGAGAGAGAGTGAGTGACTGGGAGAGAGAGAGAGTGAGTGACTGGGAGAGAGAGAGAGTGAGTGACTGGGAGAGAGAGAGATGAGTGACTGGGAGAGAGAGAGAGTGAGTGACTGGGAGAGAGAGAGAGTGAGTGACTGGGAGAGAGAGAGGAGTGAGTGACTGGGAGAGAGAGAGAGTGAGTGACTGGGAGAGAGAGAGAGTGAGTGACTGGGAGAGAGAGAGAGTGAGTGACTGGGAGAGAGAGAGAGTGAGTGACTGGGAGAGAGAGAGAGTGAGTGACTGGAGAGAGAGAGAGAGTGAGTGACTGGGAGAGGGAGAGAGTGAGTGACTGGGAAAGAGAGAGTGAGTGACTGGGAGAGAGAGAGTGAGTGACTGGCAGAGAGCCAGTGAATGACTGGCAGAGAGAGAGTGAATGACTGGGAGAGAGAGTGAGTGACTGGCAGAGAGAGAGTGAATGACTGGCAGAGAGAGAGTGAATGACTGGCAGAGAGAGAGTGAATGACTGGGAGAGAGAGTGAATGACTGGAGAGAGAGTGAATGACTGGGAGAGAGAGTGAATGACTGGGAGAGAGAGTGAATGACTGGGAGAGAGAGTGAATGACTGGCAGAGAGAGTGAATGACTGGCAGAGAGAGTGAATGACTGGGAGAGAGAGTGAATGACTGGGAGAGAGAGTGAATGACTGGGAGAGAGAGTGAATGACTGGGAGAGAGAGTGTGAATGACGGAGAGAGAGTGAATGACTGGGAGAGAGAGAGTGAATGACTGGGAGAGAGAGAGAGAGTGAATGACAGAGAGAGAGAGTGAATGACTGGGAGAGAGAGAGCGAGTGAATGACTGGGAGAGAGAGAGCGAGTGAATGACAGAGAGAGAGTGAATGACTGGGGGAGAGATAGAGAGAGTGAATGACAGAGAGAGAGAGAGAGTGAATGACTGGGAGAGAGAGTGAATGACGGGGAGAGAGAGAGTGTGAATGACTGGGAGAGAGAGAGAGAGAGAGAGAGAGTGAATGACTGGGAGAGAGAGAGAGACTTAATGACTGAGAGAGAGAGAGTGAATGACTGGGGAGAGAGAGAGAGAGTGAATGACTGGGAGAGAGAGAGAGAGAGAGTGAGTGAATGACTGGGAGAGAGAGAGAGTGAATGACTGGGAGAGAGAGAGAGAGAGAGAGAGTGAATGACTGGGAGAGAGAGAGAGTGAATGACTGAGAGAGAGAGAGTAAATGACTGGGAGAGAGAGAGAGAGAGTGAATGAGTGGGAGAGAGAGAGAGAGAGAGTGAATGAGTGGGAGAGAGAGAGAGAGTGAATGACTGGGAGAGGAGAGAGAGAGAGAGTGAATGACTGGGAGAGAGAGCGGGTGAATGACTGGGAAAGAGAGAGGGTGAATGACTGGGAGAGAGAGAGGGTGAATAACAGAGAGAGAGAGAGAGTGACTGGGGGAGAGAGAGAGATAGAGTGTGACTGGGAGAGAGAGTGACTGACTGGGGGAAGCGAGAGTGTGACTGGGGGAGAGAGAGAGAGACTGGGAGAGAGAGAGAGACTGGGAGAGAGAGTGAATGACTGGGAGAGAGAGTGAATGACTGGGAGAGAGAGTGAATGACTGGGAGAGAGAGTGAATGACTGGGAGAGAGAGTGAATGACTGGGAGAGAGAGTGAATGACTGGGAGAGAGAGTGAATGACTGGGAGAGAGAGAGTGAATGACTGGGAGAGAGAGAGAGAGTGAATGACTGGGAGAGAGAGAGTGAATGACTGGGGAGAGAGAGAGCGAGTGAATGACAGAGAGAGAGTGAATGACTGGGGGAGAGATAGAGAGAGTGAATGACAGAGAGAGAGAGAGAGTGAATGACAGAGAGAGAGAGAGAGTGAATGACTGGGAGAGAGAGAGTGTGAATGACTGGGAGAGAGAGAGAGAGAGAGAGAGTGAATGACTGGGAGAGAGAGACTTAATGACTGGGAGAGAGAGAGAGAGTGAATGACTGGGAGAGAGAGAGAGAGAGAGTGAATGACTGGGGGAGAGAGAGAGAGAGAGAGTGAATGACTGGGAGAGAGAGAGAGAGAGTGAGTGAATGACTGGGAGAGAGAGAGAGAGAGTGAATGACTGGGAGAGAGAGAGAGAGAGAGTGAATGACTGGGAGAGAGAGCGGGTGAATGACTGGAAGAGAGAGGGTGAATGACTGGGAGAGAGAGGGTGAATAGACAGAGAGAGAGAGAGTGACTGGGGAGAGAGAGAGATAGAGTGTGACTGGGAGAGAGAGTGACTGACTGGGGGAAGAGAGAGTGTGACTGGGGGAGAGAGAGAGAGACTGGGAGAGAGAGCGAGCGAGAGTGTGTTTCTGGGAGAGAGGGAGCGAGAGAGTGTGACTGGGGGGAGAGAAG
>NW_027251774.1:0-37233 GCF_044704955.1 Pristiophorus japonicus | reverse complement strand
GTGCAAGTTAGAATGAGGGCAGCAGAATTTTGGATGAGTTCACGTTTATGGAGGGTGGAAGATAGGAAGCCGGCCAGGAGAGCATTTGACATACAACATATTCCATGGTTCTTCACATAGGGATACAGGGGAAAAAATTGATTGAAGGAATAGTGTTTGATGGGACATTTTTGCACTTTCAAACCCAAAACAATTTCACCTTAAAAGAGGACAATAGGCTTTGCTGTTTAAATTCTAATCTTTCTCCGTTCCACTTCCTCTGCTTTGGAAGAGAACAAGAATAAAACCTGTACCTTTCATCATTCAGCTAACAGAATTGAGGGAAGGTTGCCTGAGTAAATATTGCCCCTTCTGTCAGGTCGGGGCCTGAATGATTTTTTAGATTATCAAATAAAGGCTGTGTCTGAACCCCTCCTCATTTGTGCGCTGGATACGATCTGCGAGTTCACTGATGATTAAGAGAATTTTTGGCACCAAAACATTAAGTAGTTGGTAAAGGTAATGATCATGATTAGCAAGCTACAAATGTATAAAACAGCCAACAGGGGAGATTATTAGACTACCAGCCAACCAAGACAGTAATCAAGGATTTATAAATAGAGGCATGCAAAAGCAAGGAATTTATGCTAAACTTTTATAAAACCCGAGTTCGGCTCCAGCTGGAGTATTGTGTCCAATTCTGGGCACCACATTTTAGGAAGGCTTTCGAGAGGGTGCAAAAGAGATTTACTAGAATGGTACCAGGGACGTGGGATTACAGTTATGTGGATAGACTGGAAAAGATGGGGTTGTTCTCCTTGCAACAGAGAAGGCCGATAAGGAGATTTAATAGAGGCATTTAAAACCATGAATGGTTTAGATAGAGTAAATAAAGATAAAGGCACGAGAAATTCGTTTCATTTGCGTCTCCCATTAGCACCAGCGGGGAAAACAGGATTTCGTCTCCGGGCGCGGCGCCTTAAACAACTCCCGCTAAATTCTGCGGGGGTTGAACTGCAGCAGTAACCGGTAGCGCCCCGCTCCGCTGCGTTGGCGGTGACAACGTCATCACCGTGCACAGAGCTCCGTTAGCGAAGCTACATTGGGTAGCGCCCCCTGAAGTTGCGCCGGGCGCTGCCAGCAACAGCTTCAGGGGCCGCAAACCGGGCGGCAGGCCGCTCGTGGGTCGATGTTTCGGTGGGTCCCCATTGGCACTTTGTTTGAGTGCCGGGCTGTTGGCACGGCAACCCCACTCCCTGGTGGCCAAGGTAGGCCCATTTTTTACAATGCAGACTTTGCAGTTTGGGCCCTTCCCTGTAATTAAGGGAAGAGCGCCTCCTGCACATCAGCGCTACGCGTCCCAGTGCGTGGTGCTGCACCCCGCTCCCGACATGTCTGCCCCGCTAGTACCCCAGGAAGGTAGTGGAGCACTTTATTTTGCGCTCCACTTTCTTTCGGGGGCAGTAACCCCAATTTCTCGTGAGAGGCGAGAATTGTGCGCCTAGCCTTGCGAGTGTTACCGCCCCCAAACGGGGCGCAACGGAATTTTTCCCGCAAACTGTTTCCAGTGGCTGAAGGGTCGATAACCAGAGGCACAGACTTAAGGTGACTGGCAAAAGAACCAGAGGCGACATGAGGAATAACTCTTTTACGCAATGAGTGTTGAGGATTTGGAGTGCACTACCTGATAGGGTGGTGGATACAGATTCGATAGTAGCCTTCAAAAGGGAACTGGATAAATACTTGAAGGAGAAACATTATCAGGGATATAGGGAAAGTGTGTGGGGTTGGGAATAACTAGATGGCTCTTTAAAAGAGCTGCGCAGACTCGATGGGCTGAATGGCCTCCTTTCATGCTGTACTATTCTATGATTCTATGCAGTTCCAGTGACAATGGAGGTCTACATCAAAAATGTAATCTTGACTTTAAAATCACAGTAGTGCTTGTGCACTGCAGCAAAGGGGACTCAAGTAGATGGTTTGAGTAGTTTAAGGAAGTTTTCAACCTCCTGGATTACAGTAGAATCTGTCAATTATGATTGCATTCTACTATTAAAAAAATTATTCCTGTAGAAAGTTGACAGCAGAAATCAGGACCGCGATTTCTCCACACGTGGTGGGATCGATGCAGCCGGAGTAGGTGGCTTGTTGAAAACCCATTCCAGCCTCGAACCCGCTCTCTCTCTGGAATCTTCCCATGGTTGGCTTGTTAAACCCGCCCTGTGGGCTTCCTGGCCAATTAAGAGGAAGCCAGACTGATCATGTCAATTGATGACGTGTCATCATCTGCACACACTGAGAATCACTGTACAAAGGGGCACAGCTGCACCCAGGCTCTCCCATGACTCCCTCCAGATGCTTATGGAGAGAGCCACAGCACACTGGGAGGTCCTCTTCCCTACCCATGGGTGGAAGGGACCTCCCCAGGACACCAACGCAGCCTGGTTGCACACTGCACAGGAGGACACAAGCAGGGACATCGTCAGGTGGACCTGGCTGCAGTGGCACAAACCCTTCAATGATCTGAGCAGATCACGAAACGTTACTGTAAAGCCACACTCAACTTCATCCAACTTATCACATCCCCATCACTCTGCCTTCCTTACCCTACTCCTGTACATCCTTACTCACACCAACTTATCTTTGCACCTCCACCAATCCCTCACTCTCTCTCTACATTATCAATTCCCCATTTCACTCGCCACCCCTCACACTCAACCTCATCCTTGTCCAATCATACCAACTAACAACACACAGGGGTAGGCACTTGCGTCCTTTAGTCAATGTTCATGTATAGTTAATGTTGATGTATTGTCAAACATTGAAATCTTTATTTTCAGGATTTTGTATTCTTGGACTGATTTGTGAGCACCATTGGAAGTGACATGGTGATTTGTAGTGAATGGCAAGACATAAGGGTCCCCCCCACAATGGTGATGAGTGTGAAATAAATGGGTTGGACATTGCAGGGATGCTTTATGGAGCTGGTGTGGGGTAGTGCCAACCTGGTGCATCATGTGGCAGTCAGGATGTATGGCATGAAGTGAAGTAAAAATGGCCATGGTAAGGCCATCACTGACCTCCTGGGCAGCATTGTGGTCGGGTGCTGATGTCCTGTGTACTGTGCAGCATCAGGTGATTGCGGAGAAGGTTGGTGTTGTTGGTAGTGATGTTGGTCTGTTTAGTGATGTTGGTGTTGGGGCTGATCGTGATGGGATTCTAAGGACCAAGGTGAGATTTGTTCAAGGACACCGATGCTGCTGGAATAGACGGCAGGTAAGGTTGAGATGACAGAAACGTCCTGTCAGTGGTGAGAGTGAATGGAGGAGGTAACAGTGAATGGAGAGTTCACCGCAAACACTTCCAAAATGTATCCAGCTCACAAATCTTTTCCAAAACCTGAAGGCTTCAGCTTCTGACATTGGAAAGTGAACAGCTGGGAAATGGTAACTTTTATACCACTTCTGCAGCTGTCAACCAGCCAAAGTAATAAAGAGTCGCTGAGAACCTGACACACTCACCTGGTGTGCAACCCAAGGGGCGGCTTGATCAAAAGGTTGATAAAAATTGTCAGTGCCCGCTTATAAGCCTCTTAACTAGCATAAAAGCACTTTTTAATGATGTTAGTTACCTGTAACACCACTTGCTGTCGGGTCGGCTATCTGAACGCAGATATGACAGCTGTGAAACTCACATGGAGGCGGGTTCAGAGCGGGATCCTGACCTGCTGTCAATCAAGGCCATTGTGACAGTGGATCTGTCTCCAAACCCACACTGGCAGGGCTGGGAAGATTCTGGCCCAGGTATGCACTCTGAGGGAGATGCAAGAGAAACTCTGTATTCAATAAGACAAGTGAAAATGAGACACTAAGATATGCTTGATCGGTTGATTGTCCTTCCACCTTTGAGACTTCAGTTCCTAGAGATTGGACGTCTCTCTCTCTGATGCTTGTTGCTGAATTTTAATCAGTCGCAACCCAATTCCCTATTGATGTGGTTTCCACATAGACTGGCAAAAGTTTGCAACCATTTCACATGAGAAATAGCAAAAATAGAAATGTTACTTGCTCTTGAAAGGCTTTGGGAGTACAGGCAACATATGATGTGGTATTCAACCATAAAGATCTGGAAGGTACCAGAATTGTTCAGTAGGTTGGATTAAGTTCGCAAACTGGCACATACAGAGGAAGGGTGGGGGGATGGGGCGGGACAAAGGGACAAAGGCTGCAACACGTCTTAGTAAGAGATTGCACTGAGACAGAGCCTGCATTAATATATCATCAAGGCATCTCAGAACGCTTCACAGTCAATTCATTTTGAGGGCATCACCACACTTGTTACATAGGAAAACACAGCAGCCAATTTGCACACATAAAGCATGGTCACGTTGATAAAGTTTCAAAGATCCATTCACACCCTTGAAATCATGCCTAAATATGAATCATCACTTTCAGGAGATCCGCATTAAAAGGGGGAATAAAATCAGCAGGAAATTTGAATAGGAAGAATAAATATCAGAATGGCTGAATAAAAGGTGTTCTACTGAGACTGGGATCGACATACATTGTTGAGGTAAAACAGACAGTTTACACATACCAACCCTGTACTATACTGGACCTGGAAACATATGCTGCGGACACTGGGTGCAAAAAGTAATACAATCTTTAATTCCTAGGTCATCCTCCTTTATGTGCACAAACATTTGTTTTCCCCAAATGGACAGATACAAAATAAATCACATGTAATAACCACGCATGCTTTCCACCCGTGCTGGATGCAAAATGTCCCTCGGCTGCTATAAATATTTGAAATACACTAACAAAACCTCTCCCCAATATCTCTCCAACATCTAAATGGATCAGAGTAAAATCATTATTTTTATTTGAACCCTGGTGAAATCCAGAAGTAGCTGAATAAATAATTTGGGAATTCTGATATTACTCCCTCCTTCACTAGCTATGTTGGTTTCCATTTCTTTCAAGCTGTGGAACACATGTAGAAAACAGCGGAGTTTAAACATTTTCCTCCTGAGAGATCACAGTGCTTCGGTTTTTTCCCTTATAACCATGATATACGTGCACAGACACACACACATACACAGACAGACACTGATGTAGACACACAAACATTCACACAACACATACACAGACAGACACAAACAGACACACACACATCATCATCATCATTGACAGTCCCTCGGAATCAAGGAAGACTTGCTTCCACTCCTGAAGTGAGTTCTTTGGTGGTTGAACAGTCCAATACGAGAGCCACAGACTCTGTCACAGGTGGGACAGATACTCGTTGAGGGAAGGGGTGGGTGGGACTGGTTTGCCGCACGCTCTTTCCGCTGTCTGTGCTTGATTTCTGCACGCTCCCGGCGTTGCGACTCGAGGTGCTCGGCGCCCTCTCGAATGCACTTCCTCCACTTAGGGCGGTCTTTGGCCAGGGACTCCCAGGTGTTGGTGGGGATGTTGCAATTTATCAGGGAGGCTTTGAGGGTGTCTTTGTAACATTTCCTCTGCCCACCTTTGGCTCGTTTGCCATGAAGAAGCTCCGAGTAGAGCACTTGCTTTGGGAGTCTCGTGTCTGGCATGCGGACTATGTGGCCTGCCCAGTGGAGCTGATCGAGTGTGGTCAGTGCTTCAATATGCTGGGGATGTTGGCCTGAATGAGGACCCTGTTGTTGGTGTGCTTGTCCTCCCAGGGGATTTGTAGGATCTTGCGGAAACATCGTTGGTGCTATTTCTCCAGCAACTTGAGGTGTCTACTGTACATGGTCCATGTCTCTGAGCCATAAAGGAGGGCAGGTATTACTACAGCCCTGTAGACCATGAGCTTGGTGGCAGTTTTGAGGGTCTGGTCTGCAAACACTCTTTTCCTCAAGCGACCGAAGGCTGCACTAAACTGGCGCACTGGAGGCAGTGTTGGACCTCATCGTCGATGCCTGCTCTTGTTGATAGGAGGCTCTCGAGATATGGGAAGTGATCCATGATGTCCAGGGCCGCGCTGTGGATCTTGATGACGGAGGGGCAGTGCTGTGTGGTGAGGACAGGCTGGTGGAGGACCTTTGTCTTATGGATGTTTAGCGTAAGGCCCATGCTTTCATACGCCTCAGTAAATACGTCGACTATGTCCTGGAGTACAGCCTCTGTATGTGCACAGACACAGGCATCGTCCGCGTACTGTAGCTTGACAACAGAGGTCGGAGTGGTCTTGGACCTGGCCTGGAGACGATGCAGGTTGAACAGGTTCCCACTGGTTCTGTAGTTTAGTTCCACTCCAGCGGGGAGCTTGTTGACTGTGAGGTGGAGCATGGCGGCGAGAAAGATTGAGAAGAGGGTTGGGGCGATGACGCAGCCCTGTGTGGATTGGGTCTGTGATGGATCCGTTGGTAAGGATCATGGCCTGCATGTCGTCGTGGAGTAGGCGGAGGGTGGTGACGAACTTTTGAGGGCATCCGAAACGGAGAAGGATGTCAACCACACACATGTCCACTGACAGACACAGACATAGGTACTCAAACAGAGACACACACAAACATACAGACACACCATCCAGGTTTTATTTTTACGAATAATTTGCTTGGAAAAAAAGGTTGCAGTTCATTGCATGCGTCAATGTGCCTGAAGCTATATTCATGATTTCGAGATTTCAAATCAGTCATTGTTTTCCTCGATGAACAGACAGAATGAAGAAAAGACTACACTGAAGCAACTGTTTGGATCACTGCCACCTCCAACCCAGCTCTCTGCTGTCAAACCAAACATGAAAATAAGGACATAGGTTTACGGAGTGCCCCGTGGTGCCAAAACCCTTTCGATCATTCTGAGCTCAATTCACATGCATTATGGAGACTACAGCTGTTCTTCTCCTTTAGTGTAGAGAGAAGAAAACCATGTACACCGTGTTTGACAATGTCCATGGTAAATGGTAACTGGCAATAGAGTGGCAACAGTAAAGGTGTGTTGGTCGGTAGGATGATGGTTTGTCAAATGAAAACCTGTAGTTGAATTTCAAGTTATTAAGGGAAGTGCAGTACTGCAAAATAATGAAGTATGTTAGAACTTCAATGGGAAATGTGCGGAACTGAACTGTCCTTGTAATGAATGCTTTACTAGCTACACAATTATTAACACCAATCTAGGGACTCTTGGACAGGATAGTTTCACAATTCATTGAGGACTGACGTGTGGCAAGATAGAAAGATGGAACACAGATTCATTCTCCCGCTCTGATAAGTTTCTGATCTTAGCTGCAGATGTCAGAGACCATGGGGGTGAAACTAATCTTCGCCAGTAGCACAAAGCGGGATCACACATTTTATACCCACAGTTCATTTTGCACCGCGCCCGATTTTCTCCAGCTTGACTTCAACGGAAAAGAAAATCAGGTGTGAACATAAGAACATAAGAACATAAGAATTAAGAACAGGAGTAGGCCATCTAGCCCCTCAAGGTCATGGCTGATCATTCAACAAGATCATGGCTGATCTGGCCGTGGACTCAGCTCCACTTACCCGCCCGCTCCCCGTAACCCTTAATTCCCTACTAGCCTTGGCGGGGGTACAGAGACGATTCACGAGGCTGATTCCGGAGATGAGGGGGTTACCTTATGATGATAGATTGAGTAGACTGGGTCTTTACTTGTTGGAGTTCAGAAGGATGAGGGGTGATCTTATAGAAACATTCAAAATAATGAAAGAGATAGACGAGATAGAGGTAGAGAGGTTATTTCCACTGGTCGGGGAGACTAGAACTAGGGGGCACAGCCTCAAAATACGGGGGAGCCAATTTAAAACCGAGCTGAGAAGGAATTTCTTCTCCCAGAGGGTTGTGAATCTGTGGAATTCTCTGCCCAAGGAAGCAGTTGAGGCTAGCTCATTGAATGTATTCAAATCACAGATATAGATTTTTAACCAATAAGGGAATTAAGGGTTACGGGGAGCGGGCGGGTAAGTGGAGCTGAGTTCATGGCCAGATCAGCCACAATCTTTTTGAATGGTGGAGCAGGCTCGAGGATCTAGATGGCCTACTCCTGTTCCTAATTCTTATGTTCTTATGTTCTTATGAATCAATTCCAGGCCACCAAACGTGTGACTGGGCAATGGCCTTCATCAGCACAATGCCTGGGTGCTCGCTGTGGAGTTCCCTGATGAATGCCTCCCTGCCCTTCTGGGGCATAACTACCCAGCTGCCCCATTAAAGGCAGTCGGCTTGGATGGAGAGCTCATCCATCCGTCTGTGCAACAGTCTGACCTCCTCAGGTCATGCTCCGTGTGCGGGCGCCCAATCCCCAGTCAGGACACATTTCTTAATCAGGGATAGGAGGGGATCTCTGTTTGTCCAGATTTTGATCTGGCGGGCTGTGATGGGGCAGCCTACGTTGTCAAAGGCATCGACAGCCATGACCATCTCCTCGCTTTGCTCCGCTGCCCCCTCAGTGGTGGCCAGTGGAAGCCTGCTGAGCGCGTCAGCGCAATTTTCAGTGCCGGGCCGGTGCCGGATGGAGTAGTCATAAGCAGCCAGCGTGAGAGCCCATCGCTGTATCCGAGCTGATGCACTGGCATTGACAGTCTTGCTGTCTGACAACAGGGATGTTAATGGCTTGTGGTCCGTCTCTAATTCAAACTTCCTACCAAATAGGTACTGATGCATTTTTTTTACACCGTAGACACATGCAAGCGCTTCCTTCTCGACCAGCCCATATCCTCGTTCTGCTTGAGAGAGCGACCTGAAGGCATAAGCCACAGGTTGTAGTTGACCCTCAGCATTGCCCTGCTGCAACACACACCCAACCCCATAGGACGATGCATCACATGTCAGAACCAAGTTTTTACAGGGGTCGTACAGGGTCAACAACTTGTTTGAAGAAAGTAGGTTTCGCGCCCGATCAAAAGCCCGTTCCTGACAGTCCCCCCAAAACCAATCGCAACCCTTACGCAGGAGCATGTATAGCGGCTCCAACAACGTGCTCAAGTTCGGCAGAAAGTTCCAGAAATAGTTCAACAGTCCCAGGAATGAACGCAGTTCCGATGTGTTGCAGGGCCTGGGTGCTCGTCAAATCGCCTCTGTTTTGGATTTGGTGGGCCGAATCCCATCTGCAGCAACCCTCCTGCCCAGAAACTCAACCTCAGGAGCTAAGAACAAACATTTAGACTTTTTGAGTCGCAGGCCTACCCGGTCCAGTTGGCGTAGCACCTCCTCCAGGTTGTGGAGGTGTTCCTCGGTGTCTCAACCCGTGATGAGAATGTCGTCCTGGAATACGATCATTCCAGGAATGGATTTAAGCAGGCTTTCCATGTTTCGTTGAAAAATTGCGGCCGCTGATCGAATGCCAAACGGGCACCTGTTATAAACGAACAGTCCCTTGTGCGTGGTGATGGTGGTCAGTAGTTTAGATTCGTTGGCCAGTTCCTGGGTCATATAGGCTGAAGTGAGGTCCAACTTGGTGAACAGCTTGCCGCCTGCCAGCATGGCGAAGAGGTCCTCCGCTCACGGGAGCGGGTATTGATCTTGTAGGGACATCCTATTGATGGTGGCCTTGTAGTTGCCACAGATCCTGACAGAGCCATCCGCTTTTAGGACGGGAACGATGGGGCTCGCCCAGTCGCTGAATCCGACAGGCAAGATGATGCCCTCTCTCAACAGCCGGTCCAGTTCGCTCTCGATCTTTTCTCGCACCGCTCTGGCTTTGTGGTGCACTGGCCTGGCATCCGGGGTGATGTGTATCACTACTTTAGTGCCTTTGAAAGTCCCGGCGCCAGGTTGGAATAGTGAATTGAATTGTTGTAGGACTTGTGAGCACGAACTTCGCTCCACAGATGACATTGCGTGAACTTTCCCCCATTTCCAGTTCATCTCGGCTAACCAGCTCCTCCCCAACAGTGTGGGACCATTACCCGGAACAATCCAGAGCGGCAGCCGATTCACTATCCCATTGTGTGTGACAGCCAACATTGCACTGCCTAGCACCAGAATGATTTCTTTCGTGTAAGTCCGTAATTGTGTCTCAACACGTGCTAATTTGGGTCTACTGGCTTTAAGTGGCCATAGCTTCTCAAATTGCTGAACGCCCATGAGTGACTGGCTGGCCCCAGTGTCCAGCCCCATGCGTACTGGAATACCGTTTAATAAAATCCTCATCATCATTGGTGGCGTTCTGGTGTATGAACTGTGAAAATTCGTCACATGGATCCGCTGAACCTCGGCGTCCATCGATTTGTCCCAAAAGTCATCCTGCCTCAAAGAGCCCTCTTCTGGTCCATCCATCTCATATATTAGTCTGATTGCAGGCTTCCTGCACATTCGAGCTAAGTGGCCACTGAGATTGCAGTTCCTGCAGACAAACTGTTGAAATCTGCAAGATCTAGCTGAATGTTTTCCCCCACACCTCCAACATGAGTTACAGTTTCCATTGTTGGGAACAAAAGGGCTATGGCCAGGCATTCCGCGCTGACTGTCCCTTTGACTGCTCTTAAGTACCCTATTAGTGGGTGTCAATGGCCCCATCCCGGGCCGCATTGTCCACTGTGATGGCGTGAATGTCCATTCAGCCTGCCATTGTCTCTGTTGAAGTCCTGCTTTGGGGTCTATTGCTTCAGACTGCCCCAGCCTGCCTGCGGGGCTCTGAGTTGCATTGATGATGTTGACTCCCTGATTCGTCGCCGCGTTAGAGGCAGAATTGCACGCGTATATTATTTTCGTCTCTTCCTCCCCCGCCATGAAAGTTCGAGCCATCAACGCCGCCGCTTCCAAGGTCAAATCCTTGGTCTCAATTAATTTGCGGAAAATTCCCGCATGACTGATGCCCTCGATAAAGAAGTCCCTTAGCATCTCCCCCCTGCAGGCGTCTGTGAACTTACAGAGGCTGGCCAAACGTCGGAGGTCCGCTACGAAGTCCGGTATGCTCTGTCCTTCACGACGTTGGTGGGTGTAGAATCTGTGTCGGCCCATATGTACGCTACTCGCCGGTTTGAGGTGCTCCCCGATCAATTTGCTAAGTTCTTCAAAGGTTTTGTCCGCCGGCTTTTCAGGTGCCAGTAAGTCCTTCATGAGCGCGTACGTCTTTGGTCCGCAGCTGGTCAGGAGATGAGCCCGTCGCTTGTCGGCCGCTGCATCCCCCAGCCAGTCTTTCATAACGAAGCTTTGCTGAAGCCTCTCGCCAAAATCGTCCCAGTCTTCCCCAACACAGTACCGTTCCTCTGTGCTACCGGTGGCCATTCTCGTGGGTCGTGAATTCCCGTTTCTCGTCGCCAATGTAAAATCCTTACTCTACAGTAAGAAACAACATGAGGCACATTCTGGGGACAAGGTCACTCTGTGACCTGAACTCTTTATTCACAGGACTCCAAGTGATGACCCTGTGTGGGACCTCCTTTTTTATACCTGAGTGATCAGGTAAGGAGTGCCTCCCACACGTTCACCCCTTGTAGTCAAGGTGTGCATCTAGGTTGAGTGTATACAGTAACACAGTGGTGTTACATTGTGGTTACATACATGACAGCAGTGGAGAAGGTCAGAGCAAGGCAGGAAATATTGCTCATCGGTACACGCAGCAAGGCACTCAGAATTAATATCTAACAGGCCGGGACAAAGGTGGCTAGAGTCAGTGCCAGGAGCATCAGCCCCAGGATCGAGGTTCAATGCAGGGTTTCAATGATCTCACAAGAGCAAGCAAGGATGAGTTAATCTCTTCATCTCTCCATCCCTCTCGATAACACTTGCCAACTCCCCTTTTCCCCCTCCCCCAGCACTCGCACCCTCCCCTCCATCACATCCTTCACCACCAATCACAAGAGCACACTGAATCACTTCTCTTCCTCATTCCAAACACACTCTCTTCTTCATTTGCTGTTTTCACCCCAGACACCAAAAGCATCCTCTACTCACGTGGTCGCACACACAGAACCAGCAACTCCTCTCAGGACTTCTTCCTCACTTCATATTCCAGACACTTGGCTTTATATTCATCAGCTCCCCATTTGATTCCAGCGTGTTCTGTCTCAGCTGATGCACTATATGCAGAAGCTCTACACATGTCCACTTTGCTTTTCAAATGCCACTCACTCTCGCCTTCTCTTTCTGCTGGAGAAAACAGTGCACGATGCATGGGAGAGGAGCAAAATTGGGAAGGGAACCAGCAAGTACTGGTAGAAGGGGCAACCCAAAAGATAACCCACCGAAGGGTGAAGTCCTTGCTCAACTCTGTTGAGATGAAGACTTCAGGGGCCCAGCTACGAGATGACAGCTCCTTGCCTCACGCAGGCAGTTATACCGAAATCTGCCCAGGAGTTTCAGCTGAAAGTATGGAGAGTCCGCTTCCAACCTGTGTGGTGTCATCTCATATGGCATCAGCACTCTGCAGGCAACCTTAGAGATTGTGGCTACCTCCAGGGACCCTGCAGCCCTCACAACAGGAGTCAATGTTCACAGCCTTTGCAGCTTGGTGGTAGCTCAATTGGCTGTCGCACAGACTCCAGGCACCACCTTGGAGAGACCGATGTCCTTCTTGGAGAGATTGGTAGACCACATAGAGATTTTCGGGGAGTCACTCATCGCCTGCAGCCTGCTCTCCGACCGATCAGTGAAAGCGATGAGCCGGAGCCCCAAGGGAGCAGTAGGGGTACAAGGGGAGTGGCATGTTTGGATCGCTCTCAGGATGTCAGCTGAAAGGACTGAATTATGAGGATAGTTTGTGTAAACTTGCCTTGTTTTCCCTTACTGTGTGCAAAATGGCTGTCGTGTTTTCCTGGCAATAGTCACTGAATTTCAAAATAATGAATTGTCTCTGAAACTTTTGAGCCACTCCTGAGACAGGATAAGGTGCTATATAAATGCAGTTTTTCTTTCCAAATGAACAAATAAAAGAGCCTTGCTATCTGTAGCTGAAACAGCAATCCTAATTGGTCACGGTTAATGATGTCTCCCACGAAGGCCGCAGTACTTCCATAACCACCTGAGCAATTCCCATCGAAGAACATAAGAAATAGGAGCAGGAGTAAGCCATTTGGCAAGTGCTATGAGGCATATATATATATATATACAATGGATGTGCCCCTCTAGCTATTTTATAAAGTAAAGGAAGTCTTGCATTTATATAGCGCCTTTCATGACCACCGGACGTCCCAAAGCACTTTACAGTCCAAAGTACTTTTTGAAGTGTAGTCACTGTTGTAATATAGGAAACGTGGCAGCCAATTTGCACACAGCAACTCCCACAAACAGCAATTTGATAATGACCAGATAATCTGTTTTTAGTGAAGAGGGCAGTGGTATAGTGACCACAAATGGTGCAGTGGAGAGAGTGCAGAGTGGGGACTAGTCCAGTTTTGGAGGGGTGCTTTCAGAGAAGTAAGGCAGGAACAGATCACCAAGGTCGGGTGAAGCAAGGCTATAGAGTTTCTCAAGAACAAGGAACAAACATTTTGAATACATCACATGAGTTTGTGGAGCTCATGAAACTTGGTGAGGATGCGAGTGACGGGAGTGGAACTTAATATGGGTGAGGATGGCTCAGTGATACTTTGGGTGAGCTGAAGCTTGCAGAGGGCTGATGCAGAGAAAAAGAAATAGGTGCACAGGCAGGCAATGTTGGTAAGAGAAATAAGTTTTAGCAATGGAGCAGATGTAGGGCAGGAAACTCAGGGTCAACCAGGACACAAAGAGTTTGTACATCTGATAAGATTAAGATGGCAGGCAAATATATTGATAGGCTTGAGACCAGAGACTCAGAGGTGTTGAGAAGAACTGAAGAGGATGACATCACCTTTGCTGTTAATCAGCTGGAGGAAGTTTTGGCTCATCAGATTTGGACAGCAGACAGTAGAGTGTGGCAAAATAATTCTCCTCAGAAGGCAGCGAACAGAATTCCATTTATATTCACAATATTCTAAAATTTCATATGGAAAAGAGATAGGGGCCGAAATTGCCCTTTCCGATAAAGCCTCTCGCCGCCTGAAAGCGGCAGCCATGGGTCGGTGCGGAATGGCCGCCAAGTCTCCGTGGAGGTGCCGCCATTTTGGAAATTGCCCTACACCAGGTGTGGAGCGGTGTCCGGGACCGCTCCACCCATTTTTCCACGGTGGCGTGCACGCGCCGACCTCTTAACCGACTGGCGGGGACTCCTTCGCAAAATTGTTCTTCGGGAAATTGCCCCTTTCCCGGAATTGCCCCGTGGGAGCTGCCCCACCGCCGGTCGGTGCCCCCGACCGCTTTTGCTGTTGGTACACTCTCTGTGGCTTGGCGCATTGCCGCGGCCACCACCATGTTATTTTATTCTGTCGCCCGACTACCAGGTCTGGCCGATAATTATGGCTGCGGGTTCGGCCGAAACTCTCCCTGGTGGCTCAGTGTTTACCACTAAAGTGGCCGCAAAGATCGCAGCGGCCCTCCCCTTTAACTGAAGGGAAGGGGCATTGTGACGCGCCAGTGCGATGACGTCATCAGCGCACACTGATGATTGACAGCCTCGGCTACTCTGCCCCGCCCCCACTTCCACCCCCACGATGAGGCCACTTCTGCCCCGCTCCAAAAAAAACCTCGAAGAGCTGAATTTCGACGGTTAGGCGCCCCCATGCATGGGGGCGGCCAGAACACATCAAAACCGGTTGGCACGCTTCATTTCGGAAGGTGGGCAATTTCAGCCCCACAGTTTGAAATTTTAAAGATTTAAACAAGGTGAGGCTCAACTGTTGTCTTGGTCATTGTGAAGTGCATGAGAGTGCCATTGGATGACATTACTTCTAATTTTCCCTACTTTCCTGTAAAGAAGCACCAGGCTTGGTGCTATCACCTGACAAAGTCGTCAAGAACAGCAAATATTTTACATAGAATTACATTAAATATACAGCACAGAAACAGGCCATTCGGCCCAACTAGTCTGTGCTGATGTTTATGTTCCACTCGAGCCTCCTTGCATCAGCCGATATCAGCCTCTGTTCCCTTCTCAACCATACGCTTATCAAGCTTCCCTTAAATGCATCTATACTATTTGCGCCAAATACTCCCTGTGGTAGCAAGTTCCACATTCTTACCACTCTCTGGGTAAAGAAAATTCTCCTGAACTCCCTATTTGATTTCTTGGCGACTATCTTATTTATTTCTTTCTTCAATTTTTTTCCCTTCTGTTAAATTACATGACGGAATTGCTTGCAATTTATTTTCTTGGGGGAAATAAAAGATAACTGCCCTTTTTAGTAAAATGAAGACACATGGTGAAAACAAGGAATTAAGTTATTGGCTAATCTTGCACGGCATTTGGTGGATACCACATGTGCAATAAAATCTCCTACTTTGGTGGTCCTTCAGAAGGAACATTACCCAAGGCAGAAATGTCAGTCTGTACTAAATGAAAAGGTAGGTGTAATGTGGAAAATGATGGAGAGGGTGAAATTCAAAGGTCTTGATCAAAACATTGTTAAAACACATGTCAAAATGTAACATATGGTGCACACAAGCCTGATTGCTACACTCTGGTGGAGTTGACAGTAAAATATTACCACACGATAGACTGAAAGAGCCAACAGTCAGTACAGTCAGTGCACGATGTTAAGAAGTACAAAGTTGGCAGAATGCAGAAGAAGCTGACTGATGGCTCCTGGGCAGAGATTTCAGGTAGAGAAAATAGTGATTGCATTTAGAAAAAGTGCAATCCTATGCCAAAATCTTTTCATCGCAAAGATTTGTCTCTGCTAAAGGTTCTCTGGTGACCTTTTGCCATGCTTTTGAAGAGGATTTATTAAAAACCATTTCCTGCTACCAAACCTCTGAAACATAATCAAATGCTGGAGATAGATTTAATTAATTCTGTTAGAAAACTTGAAGAAATTTCCAAAAGCGTTCATGAGTGATTCTACTCATTAATACTATGTTTACAAAGGACTGAAATTGGATCAGAGATGGTGGAACAGTTCAGGCAGGGGACGGGGCACAAGGCCAGGGTGTTGTACATGGTCATGAAATTTGGATTACCAGACCTACGATTCGGTTTGAAAATGAGCCCAGGACAGGAACATTACATCACTACCTATTGTTTCCACAACTGGAAGTGAAGGAGAGACTTGAGACGAATGAGCTATGGAACATTACAGGAAATTACCTCTCTGGAGGTGTTAAACAGCAAATGAGCTGTAACTGCCATTATTCAAACTAAAACAGGAAGTGACACAACTCAAGGTTTTGACAGGAAATGGACTGGCAATGTAATAAGCAAAGTTGTTCACTCTAAGGCACCAAAGTGTCTGGGTGGTTCAGTCAGTTACAATCCTGAATCTAGTCAAGGGTGCTGAAATGAAAATCTGCTCTCACTGCTGGCTGCAGAAGTCTCAAATGAAGTCAGTTTGGGCAGTTTCAGTCCAGCTCCCATTGGATGAGCAACCACAGCAGCGGTGGGCAGAATACAGCCTATCCGGCCCGCCTATGGACTCAATCCGGCCCACAAGGCCTGGTTTCCATTCCGGACGTCCGCCGCCCTGACTCCTAGCTTGACCTCGCCCCATGTAACGCCAGGAGGCAGGTCATTGTCTCCGAGGCAGCAGGGAAGTCATGACCAAAAACAGAGACGGGCAAATCAAATCTGCCAATCACTGCATCGATGTATCATTATCACACCCAACACCTCAGTTTCTGCTCCGTCTCTGCAACGTGAAAGGTGAGTTACTTGCGGTTTGTGGGTTCAGTTTCCATAAATCTGTGCAAACCTTCCTGATAAATTCATGATAACATAAATATTTTAAATATATAAAATAACGCTGTTGGCAATTAGAAGATTATTTACTGAGAGTTTTCTTGAAAACTTGCTGTCATATCTTCAGTGCAACTCACAAACACAAACACAACCTTAAGATGGCAGAACACTCCGGAACTCTAGTCAGGTGATCTGTTCCCTCTTTATTTGTACACAGCACTGGCTGCAGTGCCACAGTAGTCCACAGGTGGAGCTATATATATTACAATCCTTCCTCCTTCATGAAGAAGTAATTATAACAAAATAATCATCATACATAACAAAAGATATGGACTTATTTTACTATATTTACAAATCAAGCTTAACCACTTGTTTTCTGTTTCGAAAACTCTCGAACAGAACCTTCCAAACTTGTGTCGAATTTAAACTCATTCGAGGCAGATCCTGAGAAAAGTTTTCTTCCAAGGGATGCCCTTGATTTCCATTTGAACTCTCTCTCTCTTTTACTCTACCTCTATCAAAGTAACTGCGTGCAAAACTCTTGGTCAAGCACATTCCCAGGTACTGGTCATGGAGGTCTCCTAATAATTTGGACCTGAAGTTATTTGGTATAACCATTCTTGCACCCCATATGATATAATCTTTATCGACTGATAATTCATTCCTACGAATGAAGAATGGATGAATATCTTTGTTTGTTACCTGGTTTGGCCAGTCATTTTCAATATAAACATACACCTTTGACATAACTGGGTCACATTTGGTTGCTCTACTAATCTCTTCAGCTGTGACTGGCAGTTCTTCAATGTATGAAAAATAGAACACTTCTTCCCTATCAGGTGTAATGGGGAAGGCAATCTAGACATTGCATCAGCATTACTGTGATCAGCTGATCGTCTGTATTCAATATCATATGTATATGCTGACAAAATCAAAGCCCATCTCTGCATTCGGGCTGCAGCTAATGTTGTAACTGGGTACTATGGATAGAGGATTGCTGTCAGGGGCTTATGGTCTGTAATGATGGTAAACTTACAACCATACAAGTATTTGTGGAACATCTTGACCTCAAAAATTAATGCCAAAGCTTCCCTTTCGATTTGCGCATAATTACACTCACTGGCACTGAGAGTGCGTGAAGCAAAAACAATTGGTCTCTCCTCCCCACTATGTAGTACATGAGAGATCACTGCCCCAACTCCATATGGAGAGGCATCACATGCTAGCTTGATCTCCTTAGATACGGCATAGTGAACTAACATGGTGCTCTCTGCCAATTTGCATTTACACTCCTTGAATACTATAGCACATTCTTCTGATCACTTCCAATGGACCTGTTTTTTCAATAGGCCATTCAGTGGATGTAATACTGTAGCCAAATTTGGTAGGAACTTCGCATAATAGTTCAAAAGACCCAAAAATGATCGAAGTTCAGTGACATTCTTGGGAGTGGGTGCATTCCTGATTGCATCCAGCTTTCCCTTGGTTAGACGTAAACCATCTTTGTCTACTCTGTACCTTAAGTACTCCACTGAGTTTTGAAATAACTTACACTTGCAAGCAGACACTCGTACTCTGTGCTTCTCTAGCCGTTTGAGGACTTCATTCAATATGTTATTATGAATTTGCCTATTTGGTGCTGAAATTAGTATGTCAGCTAAGTAACATACTACCCCTTCAATACCTTGCAAAACCTGGTTCATCACCTCTTGGAATATGGCAGGGGTGGAAGACACTCCAAATGGTAGTCTATTAAATTGATATAGACCTAGATGCGTATTTATAGTCAAGCATGACTTGGACTCCTCATCTAGTTCAAGCTGTAAGTAGGCATTCATGAGATCCAACTTTGAGAAGATCTGACCACCTGTCAGTGTTGTGAACAAATCTTCTACATTTTGCAATGTATTGGGGAGATTACCCTCTAGAACCTGGTTTACGATTACCTTATAATCATCACACAATCTTACCTTACCATCGTACTTAGGTACAACAACAATGGGTGCAGCCCAATTACATTGATCTATCTTATAAATAATGTTTTCAGTCTCTAGTCTTTTGAGTTCTTGCTCAACTTTCTCCTTGAGTGCTTATGATACGGGACGTGGCTTGCAGTAAACCGATCTAGTGTTCTTCTGTACCATGACACTCGCCTTGAAGCTTGGATCGGACTGCCTGTTTCACAGAACACCTTCGGATAATTCTTGATGACATCATCCTTTGATGCAAATCTCGTTTTAACACGAAAAATCTCACACCAATCCAGCTTCAGTGAACCCAACCAACTTCTTCCTAGTAAGGCAGGCTTGTCTCCTGCCACTACTAATAGAGGCAAGCTCTGAAACTGATCCTTGTATTTCACCGGTACGGTGATACGACTTACCACCGGAATGTTCTCTCCCGAGTAGCCTCGCAGCTCTATCTTGGATTTCTCCAATGGGAAATCCCGCAATTTGTCGAAGCATAGCGACTCCGGTACTACATTCACGGATGCAGCAGTGTCGATTTCCATGGGTATCTTGGTTCCTGTTAACCTCGTGCTCCTGATGATGTGTAGTTCTTAAACCTCCTCATCCTGTTGTTTTTCTTCCATGCTATGTAGACTCTGGGAATTTCTACTCATAGCTTTGAAAGCTGGTTTACCCTCCAGTCGTCATGCCTTCGCAAGATGCCCAGTTTTCCTGCAGAAGAAACACTCTGCCTTCACATATGAACAACTTTGAGCAATGTGTTGCCCCGGGCACTGATAGCAGGACTTCAATGCTCTGTAAGCATTGCCAGTTTCTGAGACCTTGGGGCCCAACTGCCTTTTACTTTTAACCTGCAGGCGATTCACCTCAGTTGTCTGACAACTGGAAATAGTATGAAATTCTCGGGAATATTGGTTGGCCATGTTCATTGACATAGCTGTCTGACACGCTAAATCAAAAGTCAAGTTAGGAGTTGTCAATAACTTTCTTCTGATCGCATAATTTTTCATTCCACAAACAAAGTGGCCACACAATGCTCAGTCCGGAAAATTTCCGAAATTACAGTGAATAGATAGCTTTTTTAATGCTGCAATATTCTCACTGATATTTTCTGCAGTTAACTGATCTCATATTCCGAAACGATAACTTTCAGCAATTTCCAGTGCTCAGGACTGTAGTGCTGTTCTAACTTAGTTAGAATTTGCTTAAGAGTTGTGTCCTTTGGCTTGACAGGCACAAGCACAGTTTTCAGGGTTTCATACACCTCGGGCGTCAGTTAAGAAAATCGCCCGTTGTTTTTCCAACACTACCCGGTTATGGTTTTCATCATTGGGGAATTCGATGATATTATTTGCAGTGACAAACATTTCTAGCCGCTCCAAAACTTTCACTGTCGCATTGAAACTCCCCTAAACACCCTATTATTCCCATAGGCGCGGCCATCTGGAATCTGGCAGTTCAAACAAGTGTGCTTGTAAGTTACCTTGGATTTGTAGCTGTTAATCAAAACAGAGAAGTTCTCAAGGTCTCTCTGTCGGTTGGCTGAATCCTCCACCAACAAAAATTGCAGCTTTTTTCCCCCTGATTATCCCATTCTCATCGCCATTGTTATATCTTCAGTACAACTCACAAACCCACACACAACCTTAAGATGGCAGAACATTAGGGAACTCTAGTTAGGTGACCTGTTCCCTCTTTATTTGTACACAGCTCTGGCTGCAGTGCCACAGTAGTCCACAGGTGGCGCTATATATATTACACTTGCAGCGAGGCTTTCGTCTCAACTCGTCCCTAAAGGAATTTTAACGACTAATTGAAAATTAACCCTGGGATTGATTTCATTCCAGTGAGTTATAAAATGATATTTTTGTTTATTGTTGCAGTTGGGTGAAAGGTGTCTGAATTCCGTGGGGGTACCACCAGCAGAACTCTGGCACAGACCCAGGTCCCTGCCATTTCTGGGACTTTCCTCACTTAAGAGTGGGGGAGCTTCCAGCCCAGTGATGGGCAAAACACGGCCCGCGGGCTGGATCCGGCCCGCCAGTTAATTCTAACCAGCTCACTGGACCGGACAGAAATAGAACGTGAGCCGGGCTCGAAATACACATTAGTCTGAATCGAGTCAAGACTGCAGATCTCAATGGCTCTTTTACTGAAGAAAGAGACCGGCACCGTATCTTTCCTCTCCTGTTACCTAGAGTACGAGGGCAGGGAGGTTCTCATCGCTGTCTGAGACACGGGAGTGGATCCCAGAGCACATGGACACCAGGTAATGGCATGTGATTGTAGCTCAGGCCCTGCGAAGCACACTAAAACAAGAACACCCCTCGCATTGGAGACCCGAGCTGCTCTGCTAAACAGCCACGTAGACTTTCAGTACAACACATAATCAATTGATCTATCATTTCATTCATTTAGTAATGGTAGATTTTACTATTTTACACTACATTTTGTGCATTTAATATAGTATCTGAATACTATCTGAATTTATGTACATAAATTATTGAGAGGGTAGAAGTGGGAACGATGATCAACACCATGAGTTGGCCTGTTTCAAATTTACCAATTGAACACATTGCTCTCACCGACGTACACAGTCCCTTTAACTTTGCTGCGCGGTATCTCTTCCAGCGCAGGAGATGGTGAGCGACCTGCGCGAGACCTCGCGATTGTCGCGCGACCCGTTTGGGGAAACATGGGTGTGCGGCCCTCCAAAACTTGTTAAGTGACCCTCCAGCCCAAATAATTGCCCACCCCTGATCCACAACATAAAACTACCCATAATCAGCATTCACATTTAGAGAAGTCCCAGCTGAGGTGGAATATGTCACACGTGCTATTTTGATGCACAGGTTGAGACTGTATAGAGGTTGCTTTACATTGAATCTGACCTCTGCTGTATCTGACCTTGCAGAAAGAGCAAAATGTTGCTCCATTCCCAACACTGACATCCCTAATCTTAATTAACACAAAAAGTAATGAAAAAAAAGACAAAAAAAAACACATTGCCTCCAAAATCATATTCTGATGATATCCGTAACATCGCCCCACCTCAACTCATCTGTGCTGAAACCCTCATCCATGCCTTTGTTACCTCTAGCCTCGACTATTCCAATGCTCCCCTGGCCAGCCTCCCACCTTACACCCTCAAAAGCTCAGTTGCCCGTGTCCTAACTCGCACCAAGTCCCGTTCACCCATCACCCCTGTGCTTGCTGGCCTACATTGGCTCCCAGTCCAGCCACGCCTTGCTTTTAAAATTCTTATCTTTGTTTTCAAATCCATCCATGGTCTCACCCCTCGCTATCTCTGTAACTCCTCCAGCCCTACAACCTTTTGAGATATCTGCACTCCTACAGTTGTGGATTTTAATCGCTCCGTCATTGCTGACCGTGCCTTCAGCTGTCTGGGCCCTAAGCTCTGGAATTACCTCCCCCAAACCGCTCTGCATCTCTACCTCTCTCTCCTCTTTTTAAAGATGTTCCTTAAAACCTATCTCTTTGGCCGACTCTCCTAATATCTCCTTATGTGGCTCGATGTCAAATTTTGTTTGCTAACTTTCCTGTGAAGTGCATTGGGACATTTTGCTACATTAAAGGTACTATATAAATGCAAGTTGTTGTTGCTATAAAGTAGTGAAAGTAGAGATAAGCGGGGTAATTTTCAACTTCAGTATGGAACTGATTGACCAAGAGTTGTAAACCCCAAAGGTTTTCCACACCCATCAAACTTGAAAATGACCTATGGTGTGACCTATACCTGTGATGTGAACTACACCTGTGGTGTGAACTACACCTGTGATGTGAACTACACCTGTGGTGTGAACTACACCTGTGATGTGAACTACACCTGTGATGTGAACTATACCTGTGGTGTGAACTACACCTGTGATGTGAACTATACCTGTGATGTGAACTACACCTGTGGTGTGAACTATACCTGTGATGTGAACTACACCTGTGGTGTGAACTATACCTGTGATGTGAACTACACCTGTGGTGTGAACTACACCTGTGATGTGAACTACACCTGTGGTGTGAACTATACCTGTGATGTGAACTACACCTGTGGTGTGAACTATACCTGTGATGTGAACTACACCTGTGGTGTGAACTATACCTGTGATGTGAACTACACCTGTGATGTGAACTATACCTGTGATGTGAACTACACCTGTGATGTGAACTATACCTGTGGTGTGAATTACACCTGTGATGTGAACTACACCTGTGATGTGAACTATACCTGTGATGTGAACTATACCTGTGGTGTGAACTATACCTGTGATGTGAACTACACCTGTGATGTGAACTACACCTGTGGTGTGAACTATACCTGTGATGTGAACTACACCTGTGGTGTGAACTACACCTGTGGTGTGAATTACACCTGTGATGTGACCTACACCTGTGATGTGAACTACACCTGTGGTGTGAACTACACCTGTGGTGTGAACTATACCTGTGATGTGAACTATACCTGTGGTGTGAACTATACCTGTGATGTGAACTATACCTGTGGTGTGAACGACACCTGTGGTGTGAACTATACCTGTGATGTGAACTACACCTGTGATGTGAACTAAACCTGTGGTGTGAACTACACCTGTGGTGTGAACTATACCTGTGATGTGAACTACACCTGTGGTGTGAACTACACCTGTGGTGTGAACTACACCTGTGATGTGAACTATACCTGTGATGTGAACTATACCTGTGACGTGAACTACACCTGTCGTGTGAACTATACCTGTGATGTGAACTATACCTGTGATGTGAACTACACCTGTGGTGTGAACTACACCTGTGATGTGAACTACACCTGTGGTATGAACTATACCTGTGATGTGAACTACGCCTGTGGTGTGAACTATACCTGTGATGTGAACTGTACCTGTGATGTGAACTATACCTGTGGTGTGAATGACACCTGTTATGTGAACTATACCTGTGATGTGAACTACACCTGTGATGTGAACTATACCTGTGAGGTGAACGACACCTGTGATGTGAACTACACCTGTGATGTGAACTATACCTGTGGTGTGAACTACACCTGTGGTGTGAACTATACCTGTGGTGTGAACTATACCTGTGATGTGAACTATAACTGTGGTGTGAACTACACCTGTGGTGTGAACTACACCTGTGATGTGAACTATACCTGTGGTGTGAACTATACCTGTGATGTGAACTACACCTGTGATGTGAACTACACCTGTGGTGTGAACTATACCTGTGGTGTGAACTACACCTGTGATGTGAACTACACCTGTGGTGTGAACTATACCTGTGATGTGAACTACACCTGTGATGTGAACTACACCTGTTACGTGAACTATACCTGTGATGTGAACTATACCTGTGATGTGAACTACACCTGTGGTGTGAACTATACCTGTGGTGTGAACTATACCTGTGATGTGAACTATACCTGTGATGTGAACTACACCTGTGATGTGAACTATACCTGTGATGTGAACTATACCTGTGATGTGAACTACACCTGTGATGTGAACTACACCTGTTACGTGAACTATACCTGTGATGTGAACTATACCTGTGATGTGAACTACACCTGTGGTGTGAACTATACCTGTGGTGTGAACTATACCTGTGATGTGAACTATACCTGTGATGTGAACTACACCTGTGGTGAACTATACCTGTGATGTGAACTACACCTGTGGTGTGAACTATACCTATGCTGTGAACTATACCTGTGGTGTGAACTACACCTGTGATGTGAACTATACCTGTGCTGTGAACTATACCTGTGGTGTGAACTACACCTGTGATGTGAACTATACCTGTGCTGTGAACTATACCTGTGATGTGAACTACACCTGTGATGTGAACTACACCTGTGGTGTGAACTACACCTGTGATGTGAACTATACCTGTGGTGTGAACTATACCTGTGGTGTGAACTACACCTGTGATGTGAACTATACCTGTGATGTGAACTACACCTGTGGTGTGAACTACACCTGTGATGTGAACTACACCTGTGATGTGAACTATACCTGTGGTGTGAACTATACCTGTGGTGTGAACTACACTTGTGGTGTGAACTATACCTGTGGTGTGAACTATACCTGTGATGTGAACTACACCTGTGATGTGAACTACACCTGTGGTGTGAACTACACCTGTGGCGTGAACTACACCTGTGGTGTGAACTATTGACTCTTTGATTGTTCATTCACACATTTACGCCATTGTTCTGGGTACAAGGAAGATATGTATGGAAGGAAGGAAGGAAGATATGTATGGAAGGAAGGAAGGAAGGAAGGAAGGAGAGAGAATGAAGGAAGGAAAAGAAATACATTTATAGATCACCTTTCATGCCTAAGGGCTTCACAGCAAATTAAGTATTTTTGAAATGTAGTTACCATTGATTAGTACGCAAATGCAGCAGCCAATTTGCACACAGTATGGTCTCACAAACAGTAATGAGATAAATGACTAGATAACTGGGGGGCATAGATTTAATGTAATTGGTAGAAGGATTAGAGGGGAGTTGAGGAGAATTTTTTTCATCCAGATGGTGGTACCTAAAAGGGTGGTAGAGACAGAAACATTCATTGCATTTAAAAAGGACTAGGATATGCAGTTTTAGTGCCGTAACCTACGGACCAAGAACTGGAAAATGGGATTGGGCTGGATAGCTCTTTTTCGGCCAGCAGACACGATGGGCCGAATGGCCTTCTTCTGTGCCATAAATTTCTATGATTCTATGATAATTTGTTTGCTTAGTGGTGTTGGTTGAAGGATAAATGTAGGCCAGGAAACTGGGAGAATTCCCTGGCAAGCAGTGCCTGCTAAATAGAAGTCCTGCTAAAATGGATGCATCCTGGTCTTTAGTAAAATGACTAGATTATCAACAAAAGTTTGAACATCTTTGCTAATGTGAAGTGGATCTTGGGAACAGAATGAGTTATTTATTTAAAAAGGAAATCACATCAGACAAAACAAATGAATACAAGCCACCGATTATTTTGAATAGCGAATCAAAACTAACATACACATTGGGTTGACAATTTAAGATATCACTGTGCATTATTATGGTGTAACTATTACAAGATCCCATCAGTTGAAAATACTCTAATCCAAACTAAACACTGTCCACGAAGTGTGGTGGGGCTTAGAGAACGTTCAAGCAATGAAGTTAAGACATAACCCATGAGCCAAAAGGATGAAAGAATTCTATTCTTTTGAAAGTTGCAAGTATCCTCCCCCTCTGACTCATTAATTTGATTTACCATTCAGTGATAAAAGAAATCTTAGCCCTATAGTTAAAAATCCCCATGTTTGAAAGAACGCACTGTACTAAATTACTGTCAGAGACAGGACAAGTTAATTGTTTCAGTTTCCATTTGGCTTATGTGATCGGGTCCGATTTTCGATACAGAAAGCAGAACAATTATAACCTTCAGACACCTATGTAGCTATTCTTTCCACTGAACGATAATCCAACAACTCCTCCACAACAAAATCACACATGCTCAGAGTTAGTAACATTACATACACCACACATGAGGGAAAATTGTCAGCTTCAGTGTAAATCAACATTAGCCATTCCTCTAAAACATTTGTAAGATAAACTAGACCTAACATCAACACCTCATCCAGCGTTCCTGTTTTTCCAACAGAGGCAACTCTCACAGGCTGCAAATTAGTTGATGTTGAAAATGTGAAGTTGTTCTTTTTACAGATCAAGCCTTAATAGTACTTTTATAGGTATTTAGTGAAGGGAGACTGGTTATGGATATAAACTATTAATTCTTACAACAACTTGTATTTATATAGCGCCTTTAACGTAGTAAAATGTCCCAAGGCGCTTCACAGTATTAAAAGACAAAAAATTTGACACCAAGCCGCACAAGGAGGAATTAATGCAGGCTTGGTCAAAGAGATAGGTTTTAAGGAGCATCTTGAAGCAGGAAAGAGAGGTAGAGAAGCAGAGAGGTTTAGGCAAGGAGTTCCAGAGCTTAGGGCTTAGGCAACAGAAGGCACGGCCACCGAAGGTTGGGCGATTATAATCAGAGATCAAGAGGCCAGAATCAGAGGAGCTAGTTCCAACCTCTTTGCAGGCATAAAGCACATGTATCATCAAAAAAATGTCACTACTAGCTATCTCACAGGACTCCCAAAATTAGATTTGACATTTTGGAAGCCAAATCTCTTTGGAGTAGAGAACACAGTCACAGCAAATAATCCAATCTAGTCCAATAGTGTCTTTTAACTAATACTCCTTTGCATCCTAGAAAAATTCTTTGACATAAAATCACAATCATGGAATGCTCACTGTTGCCTCCGTCACTGAAAACATTTGTAAAATAAACAAAACCTATCTTCAAATCTTGATTGAGAACTCTTGTACATCCAGCAGTGGCAACCCACAAGGCTGCGAACCTTGTCACAGGATATAAAACAGCTGATTAGGGCCACAGTTCTCATCAGATCCCAAGAAAATGAGACCTCATCGGGAACCGCTTGTAAAGAAAACAAATAGCATTGAGGGTAAATATTAATTAAACACAATTATTTTAATAACCAACCTTTAAAAATATACAGATTTGTAATTGAGTTGAACTTTACAGATGCTGATGGTTTTCCATATGTTTAGTTTGCTTTTGGTACTTTATAAAGATAATTTTTATGCAGTGATAACCAGGTTTATGGCAATAATGAGAAGAGAAAAGAAGATTAAGCCAGAATCCCTGTCCTGCGCACTATCCAGTGACCCATGTGCACTTACTATCATATCAGGAGCCAACTATCAGCAAGGGCAGACATCGGCGACGAGATCCAGCACCGCCTTCAGTGCGCCAACGCAGCCTTCGGTCGCCTGAGCAAGAGAGTGTTCGAAGACCAGGCCCTCAAATCTGGCACAAAGCTTATGGTCTACAGGACTGCAGTGATACCTGCCCTCCAGTATGACTCAGAGACGTGGACCATATACAGCAGACACCCCAAATCGCTGGAGAAATACCACCAACAATGTCTCAGCAAGATCCTGCAAATCCCCTGGGAGGGAGGATAGACGCACCAACATCAGTGTTCTCGATCAGGCCAACAACCCCAGCATCAAAGCACTGACCACACTCGACCAGCTCCGTTAGGCGGGCCACATTGTCCGCATGCCTGACACAAGACTCCCAAAGCAAGTGCTCTACTCGGAACTCCTACACGGCAAGCGAGCCCCAGGTGGGCAGAGGAAACGTTTCAAGGACACCCTCAAAGCCTCCTTGATAAAGTGTAACATCCCCACCGATAGCTGGGAGTCCCTGGCCAAAGACTGCCCTAAGTGGAGGAAGTGCATCCGGGAGGGCGCTGAGCAACTCGAGTCTCATCGCTGAGAGCATGCAGAAAACAAGCGCAGGCAGCGGAAGGAGCGTGCGGCAAACCAGACTCCCCACCCACCCTTTCCTCCAACCACTGAGTGTCCCACCTGTGAAAGAGACTGTAATTCCCGTATTGGACTGTTCAACCACCTGAGAACTCACTTTTAGAGTGGAAGCAAGTCTTCCTCGATTTCGAGGGACTGCCTATAATGATGAAGTGCACGTATGGTCATCAGCAATGTTTCCGTTAATCTGCATGGCTTGCACAGGCCGGTCACCGGATTTCGAATGGAAAAACCGCACATGTGCGGAAATTTGAATGGACCGCTCAGCCTGTTAAAGGGGCTGTCCAACTAAAAAAAATTAGAGGGAACATTAGTCATCAAGTGATGCAAGGATCAGTTTCGATTGTAATGCTCTCACAGTTGAATCGTTTACCAGTCACCGTCTAGGCTCACACATGAATAATAGTCACACAAGCAAGGTACGAGTGCTCACTTTGGAACAGTACTCCAGCAGAAATAAAAGATTGAGGAAGGATGGGAGGTTGTGGAAGGAAGAACATTTCCAAACATTAGGATTAAACCTTAATTGTGGGCAGGGAACAGATGAATTCATGTGACCACTGCTATTGATTTAAGTTGGAAAGATTGTTTTAAACATATTGCATTACTAGGATAGAATTAGGGAAAAAGCGAATAACTATTTTTTCTGCAGTTGACATGTTCTGCTCACTCAACAACTGCCAGGGTTGTTCTTTGATATTTGACACACACATGACGGCCAAGAACAGGAGAAGAATGGGAATTTGCACACAGCCCCGTGGAGTAACACGTTACATTGAAACTCAGGCTCCAGAAGGACGACTTTTCCCCTACCTGTCATTCATCTCTCGCTTCGGTCCATGTTTTAGCAGCAGCTGGAGACAGCATGGAATTTGTGAAACATTATTTCATACTTCACCTAATTCAGAGACAAAACCAACAGCCTTTGACATTCGCATTCGATTTCTGTTTGGAAGGAGTAGACAGAAAACAGCGAGCCTCAGATTTATTACATTAATAAGGAGATGGCGATGAAAGAGAGGGTATTCCTTTGGACCTAAGGAGGCTCTAAAAATTAGCTGGTTCTGTTGGGCACAAGGACTACATAATAGGCAATAGCTCTAAAAACGTTTGAATATAATTTTTAAAAATTTACTAAGAAACTGATTACTGTACCCCAATGTAACTAATAAATGCTTCTGTATAGTTTTTTTAAAGTCATTTTCAGTTGTTTAAAATAAGGTTACACAGAGGTGGTGGGCTATATGCTCCCATTAAAAATGCTTATTTTTTACGATAGACTCATTTTCAACTGTATTAATAAAACGCAAAAGGTTGCCACTCTTAAATATGTCAAAGAATATTTTTAATGCAAAAAAATTGACATTCTAAAACACTGCCAGTTTGCGCTGGCTCATGGCAGATTTTACTTCACCGATATGCAAATGAGTTCAAGTGGCAACATGAGCAAACAAAAAAAAAATCACTTCTGAAAACTAGTGCAACTTGTGCTCGGATTGTCAATTGCGTCAAAAGCAGAAACGTTACCTTCACGTGTGTTAGTTGTAGACCCATGAAAATTATATCTATTGACATGACAATATAGGGGCCGATTTACCGCCCACTGCCGCCCATTGCCGGCAACATTCCTCTGCTCAAACCGCCCAGTGCCACTTTCGACATGGCCTGGAGCGGGCAGGAGGGGCGAGCTGGGTAGCGCCCGCCGACGTCAGCGGATGGTTGATGGGCGTAATACACTCTCGCCCACCGAGATGCCAGATTGGTGTGGGCGGGAGTTGGTTAGAGTCGGTGGCAGGATGACGGCACTTTTGGCGGCATTTGGGTAGGTATAATCTTTTGGTACTCCATATATAACAGATTAAATCGCAGGGTTGATCATGATTGACACCCCCAATCTCATAAAAATAGAATCATTTTTCATCATGCTTCAAGCATTAACATACCATATACTTCAAATTATGAACATGGTCATTATGTTAATAAGATTGCAAAATGTTTGAATTCATCCAACCACACAGTCTACAGTTCCTAAATTGCTATTTAATGGGGTTGCATGTCGGGGGGAAAAAAGAGCCAGACTATAATCTTGATGACCTTGCTATTCTAAACAGGCTCTGAGTTATTAAAAACTAATGAACTGAAATAAGTTCCCCAAAGAAAAATGACTTCCAACATACCGGAAACATTTCCAAATCTCAGACACTGACTGGAATGCTAAAGTAACTACTGCATCAAAATGAAATAATCAGCATAATAATTTATATAAACTTTTATGACAGTTTAATGTAAACCGGTAACAATGGGAAATATATGCTACATGTCCCACGTATTCATCTGGAATATCAGACATATTATACTATCAGAATGGAATCCTTTAGGTGCAATAGGTTGAGTACATACAAGAGCTGTTCATAACCAGGACTGTACACAGGAGGCTGGCCTGGCCAGGGAATGTGCACCTGGTGTAAACAGACTGTATGCAAAAGGCCAACCATGCATTATTGTAAATATATCAGGATGTGCTGTAAAATAGTTCATAAATGTAAAGTATTGCAGAGAGAGAAAAAATTAAACATTTCTGTCTAAACTGCAGCTTGATGTTGGCTCCTTTAATTCAGTCACAGTACATGCAGAATGAAAACCCAGCTTCATTCACAGAAATCATATCCCAGTTGAACTCGAGACAATGTTTTGATTACTCGTCAGTTGTCTTGAACGGGGTAATCAAGACATTCCTTTCAAAGACAAGCATGCCGAAGGACTGTTGTGGGGATTATTGCAGTTCGGGATTTTCCATCGTTTTTCCGTGGAAAGGTTTTGGATATGATTTATATTGAAATGTTTCTTTCAATTTAAAATAAGTTCACAAAGGTTTAAAAACAACCTTGCAACTATAGATTCAGTAGGGAGGGAGTAAAGCTGGAATTAGAAAGCAAAAATAAAGAAAGTGAGTTTGAAGGAGAGAGGAAACAAGCAGGAAAAAAGGGTAAAAAAACAAATCTAAAGGCACTTTGTCTAAATGCACGTAGCATTCGTAACAAACTAGATGAGTTGACGGCACAAATAGATACAAATGGATATGATCTGATAGCCATCACAGAGACGTGGTTGCAAGGTGACCAGGATTGTGAATTAAATATTCAGGGGTATTTGACAATCCGGAAGGACAGACAGAAAGGAAAAGGAAGTAGGGTAGCTCTATTGATAAAGGATGGAATCATTGCAATAGTGAGAAACGATATTGGCTCAAATGACCAGTATGTTGAAACAGTTTGGGTGGAGATAAGGAATAATAAGGGGAAAAAGTTACTGGTGGGCATAGTCTATAGGCCCCCTAACAGTAGCAACTCTGTTGGTCGGAGCATAAACCAGGAAATAATGGGGGCTTGTAAAAAGGGAACAGCAATAATCATGGGTGATTTTAACCTCCATATTGATTGGACAAATCAAATTGGTCAGGGTAGCCTTGAGGAAGAGTTCATAGAGTGCATAAGGGACGGGTTCGTTGAGTAGTATGTAACAGAACCAACCAGCGGACAGGCTATCTTAGATCTGGTCCTGTGTAATAAGACAGAATTAATAAACAATCTCCTTGTAAAGAATCCCCTTGGAATGAGTGATCATAGCATGGTTGAATTTCAAATTCAGATGGAGGGTGAGAAAGTTGGATCTCAAACCAGCGTACTAATCTTAAATAAAGGAGACTATGAAGGTATGAGGGCAGAGTTGGCTAAAGTGGACTGGGAAAATAGATTAAAGTGTAGGACGGTTGATGAACAGTGGCGTACATTTAAGGTACAGTGATGCTGGAGAAATACCACCAACAATGTCTCCGCAAGATTCTACAAATCCCCTGGGAGGACAGACGCACCAATTGAAGCACTTACCACACTTGATCAGCTCCGCTGGGCAGGCCAGACACGAGGCTCCCAAAGTAAGCACTGTACTCGGAACTCCTTCACGGCAAGCGAGCCAAAAGTGAGCAGAGGAAATGTTACAAGGACACCCTCAAAGTCTCGCTGATAAAGTGCAACATCCCCACCAACACCTGGGAGACCCTGGCCAAAGACCACCCTAAGTGGAGGAAGTGCATCCGGGAGGGCACTGAGCACCACGAGTCTCATCACCAAAAGCATGCAGAAATCAAGTGCAGGCAGCGGAAAGAGCATGCATCAAGCTAGGCCCACCCATCCTTTCCCTGAACGACTATCTGTCCCACCGGCGACAGAAACTGTGGTTCTCTTATTGGACTGTTCAGCAACCTAAGGAGCAAGTCTTCTCGATGTTGATGATGATGCCATTTAAGGAGATATTTCACAACGCTCAAGGAAAATATATTCCAGTGAGGAGGAAAGGGTGTAAAAGAAAAGATAACTAAAGAAATAAAGGACGATATCCAATTAAAAACAAGGGCACACAAAGTGGACAAAACTAGTGGGAGGACAGAAGATTGGGAAACTTTTAAAAGCCAGCAAAGAATGACTAAAAAAGTGATTCAGAAAGGGAAGATAGACTATGAAAGTAAACTAGTACGAAATATAAAAGCAGATAGCAAAAGTTTCTATAGGTATATAAAAAGGAAAAGAGTGGCTAAAGTAAATGTTGGTCCCTGAGAGGACGAGACTGGGGAATTAGTAATGGGGAACATGGAGATGGCAGAAACTCTGAACAAATATTTTGTATCAGTCTTTATGGTAGAGGACACTAACAATATCCCAATAGTGGATAGTCAAGGGGCTATGGGGGGGAGGAACTTAACACAATTACAATCACTAAGGAGGTGCTCAGTAAGATAATGGGACTAAAGGCAAATAAATCCCCTGGACCTGATGGCTTGCATCCTAGGGTCTTGAGAGAAGTAGCGGCAGGGATTGTGGATGCATTGGTTGTATTTTACCAAAATTCCCTGGATTCTGGGGAGGTCCCAGCAGATTGGAAAACTGCAAATGTAACACCCCTATTTAAAAAAGGAGGCAGACAAAAAGCAGGAAACTATAGACCAGTTAGCCTAACATCTGTGGTTGAGAAAATGTTGGAGTTCACTTTTAAAGAAGCAGTAGCTGGACATTTGGAAAACCATGATTTGATCAGGCAGAGTCAGCATGGATTTATGAAGGGGAAGTCATGTTTGACAAATTTACTGGAATTCTTTGAGGATGTAACAGGGTGGATAAAAGGGAACCAGTGGATGTGGTGTAATTGGTCCCTGGAGATGGAGCACGCGGTGTCCACCGGTACGCTCGCGGCCTTCCGCGAGAGGTGAGCGCCGGAGGGACTGGAGTGCATTGTTACCCCCGGCAACCAAATTTTAATTTGATTTTATTTGTTTTAAAGTTTAATTTGTTTTAATTGCCGGGTTTTAGTGTCCCCCTCCCCTTTTTAGGGGGCACTTGTAAATTATATGATTTTAATGCCCCTGAAAAAAAATCACAAAAGGAAAAAAAAACACACACAAAAAAAAAGAAAAAAAAAGAGGGCAGTTATAAGTGTCTGGAGTGTCCCCCAGATCGGGGGGCACTCGATCTAATGTTTATTTGTACTCCTCAAAAAGAGTTGTGGTGTATTTAGACTACCAGAAGGCATTTGACAAGGTGCCACATAAAAGAATACTGCACAAGGTAAAAGTTCACGGGGTTGTGGGTAATATATTAGCATGGATAGAGGATTGGCTAACTAATAGAAAACAGAGAGTCAGGATAAATGGTTCATTCTCGGGTTGGCAATCAGTAACTAGTGGGGTGCCGCAGGGATCAGTGTTGGGACTGCAACTATTTACAATCTATAATAACGACTTGGATGAAGGGACTGAGTGTAACGTAGCCAAGTTTGCTGACGATACAAAGATGGGAGGAAAAGCAATGTGTGAGGAGGACACAAAAAATCTGCAAAAGGACAATAGACAGGCTAAGTGAGTGGGTAGAAATTTGGCAGATGGAGTATAATGTTGAAAAGTGTGAGGTCATGCACTTTGGCAGAAAAAAATCAAAGAGCAAGTTATTAGTTAAATGGAGAAAAATTGTAAAGTGCCGCAGTACAGCGGGACCTGGGGGTACTTGTGCATGAAACACAAAAGGTTAGTATGCATGTACAGCAAGTGATCAGGATGGCCTTTATTGCAAAGGGGATGGAGTATAAAAGCAGGGAACTCTTGCTACAGTTATACAGGGTATTGGTGAGGCCACACCTGGAATACTACATACAGTTTTGATTTCCATATTTACGAAAGGATATACTTGCTTTGGAGGCAGTTCAGAGAAGATTCACTAGGTTGATTCTGGAGATGAGGGGGTTAACTTATGAGGAAAGGTTGAGGAGGTTGGGCCTCTACTCATTGGAATTCAGAAGAACGAGAGGTGATCTTATCAAAACGTATAAGATTATGAGGGGGCTTGACAAGGTGGATGCATAGAGGATGCTTTCACTGATGGGGGAGACTAGAACTAGGAGGCATGGTCTTAGAATAAGGGGCCGCCCATTTAAAACTGAGATGAGGAGGAATTGCTTCTCTCAGAGGGTTGTAAACCTGTGGAATCCGCTGCCTCAGAGAGCTGTGGAAGCTGGGACATTGAATACATTTAAGACAGAGATAGACAGTTTACTAAGGGGTTATGGAGAGTGGGCAGGGTAGTGGACCTGAGACCATGATCGGTTCAGCCATGGCGGAGCAGGTTCGAGGGGCTGTGTAGCCTACTCCTGCTCCTATTTCTTATGTTATCATGTTCTCATACAAAGAGGGGACCAATATGTTAACGAGTTCATCCAGGAGGTAATGAGCAGCCATTGAAACAGTTACCCATAATGATCTGGGACACGGGGAGATTTGTTACCTTATTTCAGACATTTCCGTTCATACTTGAGATTGGGAGCAAGTGAATTTTCGCTCCCTTCCTCCCTTTAGTGTTGTGTCTCATCATCACCATAGGCAGTCCCTCGGGGTCAAGGATGACTTGCTTCCATACTAAAACTGAATACTCAGATGACTGATGAACTGATTTTAAATGGTGGAAGGTGCCTGTGTGTGTCTCATGTCATCTCAGTGACTCCACTCCATGGCTCGGGTCAAAGTAGGAACTCTGGAATTTGAAAGCTCCCACTCCTGTCCTACTGCTCTGTGATGTTAGCATGTAGCAATTGTGCATCATGCCATCAGCCCATTGCAGCTCCTATGTGTCTGGGTGCATTTTCAGTCATTAATTTCATGACACTATAATGCTATCCCATTCAGCTGCACAAATTTCAGGAAATAAACTGTTGTGTTCTTATAAGTCCAAAGCACTCTTGACACCTTTTTATATTAAATGCATTCTGGACTAAGTGATATCAACCAGTTAAGTTCTGCATAATGATAGTACCCAGATGGCTAGTGTGAAGCCACATTTTTAGTTCGTACAAAGGAATGCGAAGAACAGTATCTTTGGAAATGCATCATTTTGCCACCGCAAATAAAAGAGTAATTTGACTAAACTCACACGAACCCTCATGCCTTTAGAGTGATGTATTGTCTGCCCTTTATACACAATCCAGTTGTACCATGTCCCATTTTATAAGATAAGTAGGTCTAAGAAATGAATGTTTTCCTGGCTAAGAAATGTTATAAGTTTCCAACTTCCATATTGACACTGGGAAAAAAAACAGTAACAAAGTTACTCTGAATCCAGAAGTAGCCATATTAGAGTAAGACAATACAAACTACAAAAATAATGTAATCACTAATTCAGCTCATCCTGTCAGTCCTCAATTTCCCCCAATTTCTCCCCTTTTCCAATTTACGTTTCTTTTTAAACTTCCACATTTTACAGCAGTGCTGACCAAGTTGAACATTTCAATAGTCAATTGGCCAATCAGGGACTAACTCTGGAAGATGTGGGGTCGAGCTTCAGATTGGACAATGAGATGCTGGAAGTACAGAAAGAACAGACAAGTTCTATATTTAAATCACTTTTTTTAAACTTAAATAAAAATACATTTAGAGTATATGTTAAATTCAGGATATATAGTATAGAAGAAGCAGAATAGGGAAGGGAAATGTGCAGAAGGAAAGAGCCATACTTGAGTTTTAAAATTTCTTATGTTGTTCTTAAAATGTATATTTTAATATTACAATCATGAGATCTGAGTAACATTGTATGTTACCACAATGTTACTCAGATCTCTCGATGTGTGAGCCTGCAGAGCATTCTAAATCATGCGTGCTGTTTTCCTTTAAATCTATTACTAATGCTTTTCTAATTCGCTAACTTTCCACCAAAAACATCTTTGAGGTTAAAAAATTCAATTTCAGCATGGCTGTCTCAAAATAAGAACAAATCCAAAAATAAGCCAGTTAGCAGCAAGGAGCGCTTCGCTTTATCTTGTGGAAAATCTAAAAAAAGACTGCCTGCTGGAACAGCATTCCTCCCAGGATAACATTTTAATTCTAGTCACCATTTGGCCAGTCATCCTGCGTACTCCAAACATGAATGTTGGAACTCAATCATAGCTGCACTGGACTCCAGAAGTTGGGTCATTTGTTTGTGAATTTAAGAAATAAAACTTGATCAAGTACATTTTCAAAAGCTAAATTAAATTTCAGACACATGGGGGAAAGACTCTTTACACATTTTCTGAGCTTCCCAAGGAATATTACTTAAAAAAAACCCAGAGTGAGACCAGAATCTTCAGTCAGTTTTTATGCCATTAATTTTAATTTCTAATATTCTGGTTTGAAATAAAATTTTATAAAACAGAAAATAATATATTTGCTCAGTGTATACATGCAATAGTGAAGTAGGATAACTTCCTTGAGCATCATTATGAAAGCGTGACCCTGAGCAAATAAAAAGTAATCGGCGTATTGATAGCTTCAAATCCCATCTATTATATAAAGTAGCGGGCATCTTTTTACTACAGTGGTACCAGGGATGAGGGACTTCAGCATGTGGAGAGACTAGAGAAGCTGAGATTGTTCTCCTTAGAACAAAGAAGGTTAAGAGGAGATTTGACAGAGGTGTTCAGAATCATGAACGGTTTTGATAGAGTAAATAAGGAGAAACTGCTTCCAGTGGCGGAATGGTCAAAAAACCTGAGGACACAGGTTTAAGGTGATTGGCAAAAGAACCAGAGGCGACATGGAGAAACACTTTTTTAACACAGTGAGTTGTTGCGATCTGGAATGCACTGCCTGAAAGGGAGGTGGGAGTAACTTTCAAA
>NW_027251771.1:0-37282 GCF_044704955.1 Pristiophorus japonicus | reverse complement strand
GTTACTCGGGGTTGGGGGGAAGTGTGTTACTCGGGGAGACAGTGTGTTAATGTCGGGGCAGTGTGTTACTGGGGGGGCAGTGTGTTACTGGGGGGGCAGTGTGTTATTGGGGGGTCAGTGTGTTACTGGGGGGTGGAGTGTGTTACTGCGGGGGGCTGTGTGTTACTGGGGGGGGGCAGTGTGTTACTGGGGAGGAGGGTGCAGTGTGTTACTGGCGGGGGGCAGTGTGTTTCTGCGGGGGGAGGCACTATGTTATTGGGGAGTAGCAGTGTGTTACTGGGGGGAGGGGCATGGTCAGAGTGTATTGGGGGGGGGGCAATGTTTTCCTGGGAGGGCAGTGTGTTACTGGGGGTGGGGCAGGGGCAGTATGTTCGTGGAGGGACAGTGTGTTACTGCGGGGGGCTGTGTGTTACTGGGGGGGGGGGCAGTATGTTATTGGGGGGGAAGGGGCAGTGGGTTACTGGGGGTAGGGGTAGTGTGTTACTGGGGGGGGCAGTATGTTACTGGGGGGAGGGGCAGTGTGTTACTGGGGGGAGGGGCAGTGTGTTACTGGGGTGTAGGGGCAGTGTGTTACTGGGGGTGGCAGTGTATTACTGGGATGAGGGGCAGGGGCAGTGTGTTAGTGGGGGGGGAAGTATGTTATTGGGGGCGGCAGTGTGTTACTGGGGCGCAGTGTGTTACTGGAGAGGGGCAGTGTGTTACTGGGGCGCAGTGTGTTACTGGAGAGGGGCAGTGTGCTACTGGGACGCAGTGTGTTACTTGCGGGGGAAGGCAGTGTGTTACTGGGGGGAGCAGTGTGTTAATGTGGGGGCAGTGTGTTACTGGGGGGGGCAGTGTGTTATTGGGGGGTCAGTGTGTTACTGGGGGGTGGAGTGTGTTACTGCGGGGGGCTGTGTGTTACTGGGGGGGGCAGTGTGTTACTTGGGAGGAGGGTGCAGTGTGTTACTGGCGGGTGGACAGTGTGTTTCTGCGGGGGGAGGCACTGTGTTATTGGGGAGGGGCAGTGTGTTACTGGGGGGAGGGGCATGGTCAGAGTGTACTGGGGGGGTCAATGTTTTCCTGGGAGGGCAGTGTGTTACTGGGGGGAGGGGCAGGGGCAGTATGTTAGTGCAGGGACACTGTGTTACTGCGGGGGCAATGTGTTCTTGGCGGGGGGGCAGTGTGTTACTGGGGGTGGGGCAGGGGCAGTATGTTCGTGGAGGGACAGTGTGTTACTGCGGAGGGCAATCTGTTCTTGGGGGGGCAGTGTGTTACTGGGGGTGGGACAGGGGCAGTATGTTCATGGAGGGACAGTGTGTTACTGCGGGGGGCTGTGTGTTACTGGGGGGGCAGTATGTTACTGGGGGGGAGGGGGCAGTGTGTTACGGGGGGGGCAGTGTGTTACTGGGGGGAGGGGCAGTGTGTTACTGGGGGAGGGGCAGTGTGTTACTGGGGGAGGGGCAGTGTGTTACTTAGGTGTGGGGGCAGTGTGTTACTGGGGGGGGGGGCAGTGTATTACTGGGATGAGGGGCAGGGGCAGTGTGTTAGTGGGGGGGGAAGTGTGTTATTGGGGGCGGCAGTGTGTTACTGGGGCGCAGTGTGTTACTGGAGAGGGGCAGTGTGTTACTGGGGCGCAGTGTGTTACTGGAGAGGGGCAGTGTGTTACTGGGGCGCAATATGTTACTGGAGAGGGGCAGTGTGCTACTGGGACGCAGTGTGTTACTTGGGGGGGAAGGCAGTGTGTTACTGGGGGGAGCAGAGTGTTACTCGGTCGGGGGGGAAGTATGTTACTCGGGGAGACAGTGTGCTAATGTGGGGGCAGTGTGTTACTGGGGGGGGCAGTGTGTTACTGGGGGGGCAGTGTGTTACTGGGGAGGGGCAGTGTGTTATTGGGGGGTCAGTGTGTTACTGGGGGGTGGAGTGTGTTACTGCGGGGGGCTGTGTGTTACTGCGGGGGGGCAGTGTGTTACTGGGGAGGAGGGTGCAGTGTGTTACTGGCGGGGGACAGTGTGTTTCTGAGGGGGGAGGCACTGTGTTCTTGGGGAGGGGCAGTGTGTTACTTGGGGGAGGGGCATGGTCAGAGTGTACTGGGAGGGGGGTCAATGTTTTCCTGGGAGGGCAGTGTGTTACTGGGGGGAGGGGCAGCGGCAGTATGTTAGTGGAGGGACAGTGTGTTACTGCGGGGGGCAATGTGTTCTTGGGGGGGGGGGCAGTGTGTTACTGGGGGGGAGGGGGCAGCGTGTTACTGGGGGTAGGGGTAGTGTGTTACTGGGGGGGGCAGTGTGTTACTGGGGGGAGGGGCAGTGTGTTACTGGGGGAGGGGCAGTGTGTTACTGGGGGGCCAGTGTGTTACTGGGGGGAAGGGCAGTGTGTTACAGGGGTGTGGGGGCAGTGTGTTACTTGGGGGTGGCAGTGTATTACTGGGATGGGGGGCAGGGGCAGTGTGTTATTGGGGGTCAGTGTGTTACTGGGGGGTGGAGTGTGTTACTGCGGGGGGCTGTGGGTTACTGGGGGGGGGCAGTGTGTTACTGGGGAGGAGGGTGCAGTGTGTTACTGGCGGGGGGCTGTGTGTTTCTGCGGGGTGAGGCACTATGTTATTGGGGAGGGGCAGTGTGTTACTGGGGGGAGGGGCATGGTCAGAGTGTACTGGGGGGGTCAATGTTTTCCTGGGAGGGCAGTGTGTTACTGGGGGTGGGGCAGGGGCAGTATGTTCGTGGAGGGACAGTGTGTTACTGCGGGGGGCTGTGTGTTACTGGGGGGGGCAGTATGTTACTGGGGGGGAGGGGGCAGTGTGTTACTGGGGGTAGGGGTAGTGTGTTACTGGGGGGGGCAGTGTGTTACTGGGGGGAGGGGCAGTGTATTACTGGGGGGACAGTGTGTTACTGGGGAGGAGGGGGCAGTGAGTTACTGGGGGCAGTGTGTTACTGGGGAGGGAAGGCAGTGTGTTACTGGGAGGGCACTGTGTTACTGGGGGGGCTCAGGGTGTTACTGGGGAGGGCAGGGTGCTACTGGGGAGGGCAGTGTGTTACTGGGAAGGTGAAGTGTGTTACTCGGGGGTGGGGGTAGGGTGCTACTGGGGAGGGCAGTGTGTTACTGGGAAGGTGAAGTGTGTTACTCGGGGGTGGGGGCAGTGTGTTACTGGGGAGGGGGGTGCAATGTGTAACTGGGGGGAGGGCAGTGTGTTACTCGGGGGCAGTGTGTTACTGGGAGAGGCAGTGTGTTACTGGGGAGGGGGGCAATGTGTAACCGGGGGGGCAGTGTGTTACTGGGGGGCAGTGTGTTACTGGGGGGGGGCCAGTGTGTTACTGGTGGGGAACAGTGTGTTACTGGGGGGAGGGGCAGTGTGTTACTGGGAGGGGGGCAGTGTGTTACTGGGGCGCAGTGTGTTATTGGTGGGTCAGTGTGTTACTGGAGGGGGGAGTGTATTACTGGGGGCGGGGCAACGTGTTACTGCAGAGGGGGTAGTGTGTTGCTGAGGAGCGGGGGTAGCCTCTTACTTGGGGTGTGGCAGTGTGTTACTGGGGAGGGGGCAATTTGTTACTGTGGGGTAACAGTGTGTTACTGGGGAGGGGGCTGTGTGTTACTGAGGGGGGGCAGTGTGTTACTGGGGTCGGGGTGGCCCTGTGTTACTAGGCGAGGGGGCAGTGTGTTATTGGGGAGGGGTCAGTGTGTTACGGGGGGAGGGGGCAATTTGTTACTGCGTGGGATGGCCGTGTGTTACTGGGGAGACGGGTAGTGTGTTACTCAGGGTGGAGGGGGCACTGTGTTACTGCGGGGGGCAGTGTGTTACTTGGGAGGAGGGGGCAGTGTGTTACTAGCGGGGACAGTGTGTATCTGCGGGAGGAGGCAATGTGTTCCTGGGGGGAGCAGCGTGTTACTGGGGGAGGGGCAGAGACAGTATGTTCGTGGAGGGACAGTGTGTTACTGCGGGGGGCTGTGTGTTCCTGGGGGGGCAGTATGTTACTGGGGGGGAGGGGTAGTGTGTTACTGGGGTGGGGGGCAGTGTGTTACTGGGGGGAGGGGCAGTGTGTTACTGGGGGAGGGGCAGTGTGTTACTGGGGGGGCAGTGTGTTACTGGGGGGAGGGGCAGTGTGTTACTGGGGTGTGGGGGCAGTGTGTTACTGGGGTGGGGGCAGTGTATTACTGGGATGAGGGGCAGGGGCAGTGTGTTAGTCGGGGGGGAAGTGTGTTATTGGGGGCGGCAGTGTGTTACTGGGGCGCAGTGTGTACTGGAGAGGGGCAGTGTGTTACTGGGGCGCAGTGTGTTCCTGGAGAGGGGCAATGTGTTACTGGGACGCAGTGTGTTACTTGGTGGGAAAGGCAGTGTGTTACTGGGGGGAGCAGTGTGTTACTCGGGGTGGGGGGGAAGTGTATTACTCGGGGAGACAGTGTGTTAATGTGGGGGCAGTGTGTTACTGGGGGGGCAGTGTGTTACTGGGGGTGCAGTGTGTTACTGAGGGGGGCAGTGTGTTATTGGGGGGTCAGTGTGTTACTGGGGGGTGGAGTGTGTTACTGCGGGGGGCTGTGTGTTACTGGGGGGATGCAGTGTATTACTGGGGAGGAGGGTGCAGTGTGTTACTGGCGGGGGGCAGTGTGTTTCTGCGGGGGGAGGCACTGTGTTATTGGGGAGGGGCAGTGTATTACTGGGGGGAGGGGCATGGTCAGAGTGTACTGGGGGGGGTCAATGTTTCCTGGGAGGGCAGTGTGTTACTGGGGGGAGGGGCAGGGGCAGTATGTTCGTGGAGGGACAATATGTTACTGCGGGGGGCAATGTGTTCTTGGGGGGGCAGTGTGTTACTGGGGGTGGGGCAGGGGCAGTATGTTCGTGGAGGGACAGTGTGTTACTGCGGGGGGCTGTGTGTTACTGGGGGGGGCAGTATGTTACTGGAGGGGAGGTGGCAGTGTGTTACTGGGGGTAGGGGTAGTGTGTTACTGGGGGGGGCAGTGTGTTACTGGGGGGAGGGGCAGTGTGTTACTGGGGGAGGAGCAGTGTGTTACTGGGGGGAGGGGCAGTGTGTTACTGGGGTGTGGGGGCAGTGTGTTACTGCGGGGGGGGCAGTGTATTTCTGGGATGAGGGGCAGGGGCATTGTGTTAGTGGGGGGGAAGTGTGTTATTGGGGGCGGCAGTGTGTTACTGGGGCGCATTGTGTTACTGGAGAGGGGCAGTGTGTTACTGGGGCGCAGTGTGTTACTGGAGAGGGGCAGTGTGTTACTGGGGCGCAGTGTGTTACTAGAGAGGGGCAGTGTGCTACTGGGACGCAGTGTTTTACTTGGGGGGGAAGGCAGTGTGTTACTGGGGGGAGCAGTGTGTTACTCGGTGTGGGGGGAAGTATGTTACTCGGGGAGACAGTGTGTTAATGTGGGGGCAGTGTGTTACTGGGGGGGGGGAGTATGTTACTGGGGGGGCAGTGTGTTACTGGGGGGGGGGCAGTGTGTTATTGGGGGGTCAGTGTGTTACTTGGGGGTGGAGTGTGTTACTGCGGGGGGCTGTGTGTTACTGGGGGGGGGCAGTGTGTTACTGGGGAGGAGGGTGCAGTGTGTTACTGGCGGGGGGCAGTGTGTTTCTGCGGGGGGAGGCACTGTGTTATTGGGGAGGGGCAGTGTGTTACTCGGGAGGGGGCAGTGTGTTACTGGGGAGGAGGGGGCAGTGTGTTACTGGGGGCAGTGTGTTACTGGGGAGGGAAGGCAGTGTGTTACTGGGGGCTCTCAGGGTGTTACTGGGGAGGGCAGGGTGCTACTGGGGAGGGCAGTGTGTTACTGGGAAGGTGAAGTGTGTTACTCGGGGGTGGGGGCAGTGTGTTACTGGGAAGGGGGGTGCAATGTGTAACTGGGGGGAGGGCAATGTGTTACTCGGGGGCAGTGTGTTACTGGGAGAGGCAGTGTGTTACTGGGGGGAGGGGCAGTGTGTTACTGGGAGGGGGGCAGTGTGTTACTGGGGCGCAGTGTGTTATTGGTGGGTCAGTGTGTTACTGGAGGGGGGAGTGTATTACTGGAGGCGGCTGTGTGTTACTGGGGCGGGGCAACGTGTTACTGCGGAGGGGGTAGTGTGTTGCTGAGGAGCGGGGGCAGCCTCTTACTTGGGGTGTGGCAGTGTGTTACTGGGGAGGGGGCAATTTGTTACTGTGGGGTAACAGTGTGTTACTGGGGAGGGGTCTGTGTGTTACTGACGGGGGGCAGTGTGTTACTGGGGTCGGGGTGGCCCTGTGTTACTGGTCGAGGGGGCAGTGTGTTATTGGGGAGAGGTCAGTGTGTTACGGGAGGAGGGGGCAATTTGTTACTGTGGGGTAACAGTGTGTTACTGGGGAGGGGGCTGTGTGTTACTGAGGGGGGCAGTGTGTTACTGGGGTCGGGGTGGCCCTGTGTTACTGCGTGGGATGGCCGTGTGTTACTGGGGAGGCGGGTAGTGTGTTACTCAGGGTGGGGGGGGCAGTGTGTTACTGGGGGGAGGGGCAGGGTGTTACTGGGGGGAGGGGCAGTGTGTTACTGGGGGGGCAGTGTGTTACTGGGGGGAGGGGCAGTGTGTTACTGGGGTGTGGGGGCAGTGTGTTACTGGGGTGGGGGCAGTGTATTACTGGGATGAGGGGCAGGGGCAGTGTGTTAGTGGGGAGGAGGGGCAGGGTGTTACTGGGGGGAGGGGCAGTGTGTTACTGGGGGGGCAGTGTGTTACTGGGGGGAGGGACAGTGTGTTACTGCGGGGGGCTGTGTGTTACTGGGGGGCAGTATGTTACTGGGGGGGAGGGGGCAGTGTATTACTGGGATGAGGGGCAGGGGCAGTGTGTTAGTGGGGAGGAGGGGGCAGTGTGTTACTAGTGGGGACAGTGTGTTTCTGCGGGAGGAGGCACTGTGTTACTGCGGAGTGGCAGTGTGTTACTGGGGAGGAGGGTGCAGTGTGTTACTGGCGGGGGACAGTGTGTTTCTGCGGGGGGAGGCACTGTGTTCTTGGGGAAGGGCAGTGTATTACTTGGGGGAGGGGCATGGTCAGAGTGTACTGGGGGGGTCAATGTTTTCCTGGGAGGGCAGTGTGTTACTGGGGGGAGGGGCAGCGGCAGTATGTTAGTGGAGGGACAGTGTGTTACTGCGGGGGGCAATGTGTTCTTGGGGGGGGCAGTGTGTTACTGGGGGTGGGGCAGGGGCAGTATGTTCGTGGAGGGACAGTGTGTTACTGCGGGGGGCTGTGTGTTACTGGGGGGGTAGTATGTTACTGAGGGGGAGGGGGCAGTGTGTTACTGGGGGTAAGGGTAGTGTGTTACTGGGGGGGCAGTGTGTTACTGGGGGGAGGGGCAGTGTGTTACTGGGGGAGGGGCAGTGTGTTACTGGGGGGCCAGTGTGTTACTGGGGGGAGGGGCAGTGTGTTACTGGGGTGTGGGGGCAGTGTGTTACTCGGGGGGGGGGCAGTGTATTACTGGGATGAGGGGCAGGGGCAGTGTGTTAGTGGGGGGGCAGTGTGTTACTGGGGGGACAATGTGTTACTAGGGGGGCAGTGTGTTACTGGGGGGGCAGTGTGTTATTGGGGGGTCAGTGTGTTACTGGGGGGTGGAGTGTGTTACTGCGGGGGGCTGTGTGTTACTGGGGGGGGGCAGTGTGTTACTGGGGAGGAGGGTGCAGTGTGTTACTGGCGGGGGGCAGTGTGTTTCTGCGGGGGGAGGCACTATGTTATTGGGGAGGGGCAGTGTGTTACTGGGGGGAGGGGTATGGTCAGAGTGTACTGGGAGGGGGGTCAATGTTTTCCTGGGAGGGCAGTGTGTTACTGGGGGTAGGGCAGGGGCAGTATGTTCGTGGAGGGACAGTGTGTTACTGCGGGGGGCTGTGTGTTACTGGGTGTGGCAGTATGTTACTGGGGGGGAGGGGGCAGTGTGTTACTGGGGGTAGGGGTAGTGTGTTACTGGGGGGGGCAGTGTGTTACTGGGGGGAGGGGCAGTGTGTTACTGGGGGAGGGGCAGTGTGTTACTGGGGTGTAGGGGCAGTGTGTTACTGGGGGGGGGGGGCAGTGTATTACTGGGATGAGGGGCAGGGGCAGTGTGTTAGTGGGGGGGAAGTGTGTTATTGGGGGCGGCAGTGTATTACTGGGGCGCAGTGTGTTGCTGGAGAGGGGCAGTGTGTTACTGGGGCGCAGTGTGTTACTGGAGAGGGGCAGTGTGTTACTGGGGCGCAGTGTGTTACTGGAGAGGGGTAGTGTGCTACTGGGACGCAGTGTGTTACTTGGGGGGGAAGGCAGTGTGTTACCGGGGGGACCAGTGTATTACTGCGGGGGGGCAGTGTGTTACTGCGGGGGCAGTGTGTTACTGGAAGGTGCAGTGTGTTAGTGGGGGGTCAATGTTTTACTGGGGGGTGGAGTGTGTTACTGCGGGGGGCTATGTGTTACTGGGGGGGGGGGCGCAGAGTGTTACTGGGGAGGAGGGGGCAGTGTGTTACTGGCGGGGGGCAGTGTGTTTCCTGGGGGGGAAGGAACTGTGTTATTGGGGAGGGGCAGTGTGTTACTGGGGGGAGGGGCATGGTCAGAGTGTACTGGGGGGGTCAATGTTTTCCTGGGAGGGCAGTGCGTTACTGGGAGGAGGGGCAGGGGCAGTATGTTAGTGGAGGGACAGTGTGTTACTGTGGGGGGCTGTGTGTTACTGGGGGGGCAGTATGTTACTGTGGGGGGAGGGGGCAGTGTGTCACTGGGGTAGGGGTAGTGTATTACTGGGGGGGGCAGTGTATTACTCGGGGGAGGGGCAGTGTGTTTCTCGGGGGAGGGGCAGAGTGTTACTGGAGCGGGGGGCAGTGTGTTACTGGAGAGGGGCAGTGTGTTACTGGGACGTAGTGTGTTACTGGAGAGGTGCAGTGTGTTACTGGAGGGGAGAGTGTATTACTGGGTGTGGATGTGTGTTATTGTGGGGTCAGTGTGTTATTGGTGGGTCAGTGTATTATTGGTGGGAGGGAGTGTGTTACTGGGAGTGGCTGTGTGTTACTGGGGGGGGGGCAGTGTGTTACTGGGGAGCAGGGTCAGTCTGTTACTGTGGGGGGCAGTATGTTACTGGGGAGGAGGGGGCAGTGTGTTACTGGGGGGGTGTGCAGGGTGTTACTGGTGAGGGAGCAGTGTGTTACTGGGGGGGGGTGGTGGGGGAGAGTGTGTTACTGGGGAGGGGCAGTGTGTTACTGGGGGGCAGTTTGATACTGTCTGGGGGTCAGTGTGTTACTGTGGCGGGGGGAGGGGGAGTGTGTTACTGGTGGGGGCAGTGTGTTACTGGGGGGGGGCGGGGTGAGCAGTGTGTTACAGGTGGGGCAGTGTGTTACTGGGGAGGGGCAGTATGTTACTGGGGGGCAGTGTGTTACTGTGGGGGGGGAGGGTGAGTGTGTTACACGGGGGGCAGTGTGTTACTGAGGCGGGGGGAGGGGGAGTGTGTTACACGGGGGGCAGTGTGTTACTGTGGGGGGGGTAGGGGGAGTGTGTTACACGGGGGCAGTGTGTTACTGTGGAGGGGGGAGGGGGAGTGTGTTACACGGGGGGCAGTGTGTTACTGTGGGGGGGGAGGGGGAGTGTGTTACTGGGGGGGCAGTGTGTTACTGTTGGGGGGGAGGGGGAGTGTGTTACATGGGGGGCAGTGTGTTACTGCGGGGGCAGCATGCTACAGGGGGGGCAGTGTGTTACTTGGTGGAGGGGCAGTGTGTCATTGGGGTCAGCCGTGTCTTACTGGGGGGGGGGTATAGTGTCACTGGGGGGGGCTGTGTGTCACTGCGGGGGCAGTGTGTTACTGGCGGCGTGCAGTATGTTACTGGGGGGGGCAGTGTGCTACTGGGGCGGGGGCAGTGTTTTACTGGGGGGAGGGGCAGTGTGTTACTGGGGGGAGGGGCAGTGTGTTACTGGGGGGAGGGGCAGTGTGTTACTGCGGGTGTGTAGTATGTTACTGGGGAGGAATGGACAGTGTGTTACTGGGGCGGTAGGCAGTGTGTTGCTGGGGAGGTGGGGGCAGTGTGTTACTGGGGGGTGGCAGTGTGTTGCTGGTGGGGGCAGTGTGTTACTGGGGGCGGCACTGTGTTACTGGGGATGGCAATGTGTTATTGGGGGAGGGGGCAGGTTGTTACTGTGGGGGGGGCAGTGTGTCACTGGGGTCAGCCGTGTCTTACTGGGCAGTGGGTATAGTGTTACTGGTGGGGGCAGTGTGTCACTGAGGGTGCAGTGTGTTATTGGGGGCGGGGTGCAGCTTGTTATGGGGGGGCAATGTGTTACTGGGGAGGAGGGGGCAGTGTGTTACTGGGGCGGGCACTGTGTTACTGGGGGGGGCAGGGGTAGTGTGTTACTGTGGAGGACAGTGCGTTACTGGGCGGGGGTCAGTGTATTACTGGGGGGTCAGTGTGTTATTGGGGGGTCAGTGTGTTATTGGCGGAGGGGAGTGCGTTACTGGGAGTGGCTGTGTGTTACTGGCGGGGAGCAGTATGTTACTGGGGAGGAGGGGGCAGTGTGTTACTGGGGGGGCACTGTGTTACTGGGGGGGTGTGCAGGGTGTTACTGGTGAGGGAGCAGTGTGTTACTGGGGGGCAGTGTGATACTGTCCGGGGGTCAGTGTGTTACTGTGGGGTGGGGGAGGGGGAGTGTGTTACTGGGGCGGGCACTGTGTTACTGGGGGGGCAGGGGTAGTGTGTTACTGTGGAGGACAGTGCGTTACTGGGCAGGGGGGCAGTGTATTACTGGGGGGTCAGTGTGTTATTGGGGGGTCAGTGTGTTATTGGCGGAGTGGAGTGTGTTACTGGGAGTGGCTGTGTGTTACTGGCGGGGAGCAGTATGTTACTGGGGAGGAGGGGGCAGTATGTTACTGGGGGGCACTGTGTTACTTGGGGGGTGTGCAGGGTGTTACTGGTGAGGGAGCAGTGTGTTACTGGGGGGCAGTGTGATACTGTCCGGGGGTCAGTGTGTTACTGGGGGGGTGTGCAGGGTGTTACTGGTGAGGGAGCAGTGTGTTACTGGGGGGGACAGTGTGTTACTGGGGGAGGGGCAATGTGTTACTGTGGGGACAATGTGTTACTGGGGAGGAGGCAGTGTGTTACTGGAGGGGCAGTGTGTTACTGGGGGAGGGGCAATGTGTTACTGTGGGGACAATGTGTTACTGGGGAGGGGGCAGTGTGTTACTCGGGAGGGGGCAGTGTGTTACTGGGGAGGAGGGGGCAGTGAGTTACTGGGGGCAGTGTGTTACTGGGGAGGGAAGGCAGTGTGTTACCAAGGGGGCAGTGTGTTACTGGGGGGGCTCAGGGTGTTACTGGGGAGGGCAGCGTGCTACTGGGGAGGGCAGTGTGTTACTGGGAAGGTGAAGTGTGTTACTCGGGGGTGGGGGTAGGGTGCTACTGGGGAGGCAGTGTGTTACTGGGAAGGTGAAGTGTGTTACTCGGGGGTGGGGGCAGTGTGTTACTGGGGAGTGGGGTGCAATGTGTAACTGGGGGAAGGCCGTGTGTTACTCGGGGGCAGTGTGTTACTGCGAGAGGCAGTGTGTTACTGGGGAGGGGGGCAATGTGTAACCGGGGGGGGCAGTGTGTTACTGGGGGGCAGTGTGTTACTGGGGGGGCAGTGTGTTACTGGGGGGGAACAGTGTGTTACTGGGGGGAGGGGCAGTGTGTTACTGGGAGGGGGGCAGTGTGTTACAGGGGCGCAGTGTGTTATTGGTGGGTCAGTGTGTTACTGGACGGGGGAGTGTATTACTGGGGGCGGCTGTGTGTTACTGGGGCGGCGCAATGTGTTACTGCAGAGGGAGTAGTGTGTTGCTGAGGAGCGGGGGCAGCCTCTTAATTGGGGTGTGGCAGTGTGTTACTGGGGAGGGGGCAATTTGTTACTGTGGGGTAACAGTGTGTTACAGGGGAGGGGGCTGTGTGTTACTGAGGGGGGGCAGTGTGTTACTGGGGTCGGGGTGGCCCTGTGTTACTAGGCGAGGGGGCAGTGTGTTATTGGGGAGGGGTCAGTGTGTTATGGGGGGAGGGGGCAAATTGTTACTGCGTGGGATGGCCGTGTGTTACTGGGGAGGCGGGTAGTGTGTTACTCAGGGTGGAGGGGGCAGTGTGTTACTGCGGGGGGGCAGTGTGTTACTTGGGAGGAGGGGGCAGTGTGTTACTAGCGGGGACAGTGTGTTACTGGGGGGGGCAGTGTGTTACTGGTGGGGGGCAGTGTGTTACTGGGGGGAGGGGCAGGGACAGTATGTTCGTGGAGGGACAGTGTCTTACTGCGGGGGGCTGTGTGTTACTGGGGGGGCAGTATGTTACTGGGGGGGAGGGGGCAGTGTGTTACAGGGGGTAGGGGTAGTGTGTTACTGGGGTGGGGGGCAGTGTGTTACTAGGGGGAGGGGCAGTGTGTTACTGGGGGAGGGGCAGTGTGTTACTGGGGGAGCAGTGTGTTACTGGGGGGAGGGGCAGTGTGTTACTGGGTTGTGGGGGCAGTGTGTTACTGGGGTGCGGGCAGTGTATTACTGGGATGAGGGGCAGGGACAGTGTGTTCGTCGGGGGGAAGTGTGTTATTGGGGGCGGCAGTGTGTTACTGGAGAGGGGCAGTGTGTTACTGGGGCGCAGTGTGTTACTGGAGAGGGGCAATGTGTTACTGGGGCGCAGCGTGTTACTGGAGAGGGGCAGTGTGCTACTGGGACGCAGTGTGTTACTTGGGGGGGAAGGCAGTGTGTTACTGGGGGGAGCAGTGTGTTACTCGGGGTGGGGGGAAAGTGTGTTACTCGGTGAGACAGTGTGTTAATGTGGGGGCAGTGTGTTACTGGGGGGGGCAGTGTGTTACTGGGGGGAGCTGTGTGTTACTCGGGGTGGGGGGGAAGTGTGTTACTCGGTGAGACAGTGTGTTAATGTGGGGGCAGTGTGTTACTGGGGGGGGCAGTGTGTTACTGGGGGGGCAGTGTGTTACTGGGGGGGGCAGTGTGTTATTGGGGGGTCAGTGTGTTACTGGGGGGTGGAGTGTGTTACTGCGGGGGGCTGTGTGTTACTGGGGGGGTGCAGTGTGTTACTGGGGAGGAGGGTGCAGTGTGTTACTGGCGGGGGGCAGTGTGTTTCTGCGGGGGGAGGCACTGTGTTATTGGGGAGGGGCAGTGTGTTACTGGGGGGAGGGGCATGGTCAGAGTGTACTGGGGGGGGTCAGTGTTTTCCTGGGAGGGCAGTGTGTTACTGGGGGGAGGGGCAGGGGCAGTATGTTCGTGGAGGGACAATATGTTACTGCGGGGGGCAATGTGTTCTTGGGGGGGCAGTGTGTTACTGGGGGTGGGGCAGGGGCAGTATGTTCGTGGAGGGACAGTGTGTTACTGCGGGGGGCTGTGTGTTACTGGGGGGGAGGGGGCAGTGTGTTACTGGGGGTAGGGGTAGTGTGTTACTGGGGGCGGCAGTGTGTTACTGGGGGGAGGGGCAGTGTGTTACTGGGGGAGGGGCAGTGTGTTACTGGGGGGAGGGGCAGTGTGTTACTGTGGTGTGGGGGCAGTGTGTTACTGGGGGGGGGGCAGTGTATTTCTGGGATGAGGGGCAGGGGCATTGTGTTAGTGGGGGGGAAGTGTGTTATTGGGGGCGGTAGTGTTTTACTGGGGCGCAGTGTGTTATTGGAGAGGGGCAGTGTGTTACTGGGGCGCAGTGTGTTACTGGAGAGGGTCAGTGTGTTACTGGGGCGCAGTGTGTTACTGGAGAGGGGCAGTGTGCTACTGGGACGCAGTGTGTTACTTGGAGGGGAAGGCAGTGTGTTACTGGGGGGAGCAGTGTGTTACTCGGTGGGGGGGGAAGTATGTTACTCGGGGAGACAGTGTGTTAATGTGGGGGCAGTGTGTTTCTGGGGGGGGCAGTGTGTTACTGGGGGAGCAGTGTGTTACTGTGGGGGGGGGCAGTATGTTATTGGGGGGTCAGTGTGTTACTGGGGGGTGGAGTGTGTTACTGCGGGGGGCTGTGTGTTACTGGGGGGGGGGCAGTGTGTTATTGGGGAGGAGGGTGCAGTGTGTTACTGGCGGGGGGCAGTGTGTTTCTGCGGGGGGAGGCACTGTGTTATTGGGGAGGGGCAGTGTGTTACTCGGGAGGGGGCAGTGTGTTACTCGGGAGGGGGCAGTGTGTTACTGGGGAGGAGGGGGCAGTGTGTTACTGGGGGCAGTGAGTTACTGGGGAGGGAAGGCAGTGTGTTACTGGGGGGGCTCAGGGCGTTACTGGGGAGGGCAGGGTGCTACTGGGGAGGGCAGTGTGTTACTGGGAAGGTGAAGTGTGTTACTCGGGGGTGGGGGCAGTGTGTTACTGGGGAGGGGATGCAATGTGTAACTGGGGGGAGGGCAGTGTGTTACTCGGGGGCAGTGTGTTACTGGGAGAGGCAGTGTGTTACTGGGGGGAGGGGCAGTGTGTTACTGGGAGGGGGGCAGTGTGTTATTGGTGGGTCAGTGTGTTACTGGAGGGGGGAGTGTATTACTAGGGGCGGCTGTGTGTTACTGGGGCGGGGCAACGTGTTACTGCGGAGGGGGTAGTGTGTTGCTGAGGAGCGGGGGCAGCCTCTTACTTGGGGTGTGGCAGTGTGTTACTGGGGAGGGGGCAATTTGTTACTGTGGGGTAACAGTGTGTTACTGGGGAGGGGTCTGTGTGTTACTGACGGGGGGCAGTGTGTTACTGGGGTCGGGGTGGCCCTGTGTTACTGGGCGAGGGGGCAGTGTGTTATTGGGGAGGGGTCAGTGTGTTACGGGGGGAGGGGGCAATTTGTTACTGTGGGGTAACAGTGTGTTACTGGGGAGGGGGCTGTGTGTTACTGAGGGGGGGCAGTGTGTTACTGGGGTCGGGGTGGCCCTGTGTTACTGCGTGGGATGGCCGTGTGTTACTGGGGAGGCGGGTAGTGTGTTACTCAGGGTGGGGGGGGCAGTGTGTTACTGGGGGGGCAGTGTGTTACTGCGGGGGGGGGCAGTGTGTTACTCGGGAGGAGGGGGCAGTGTGTTACTAGGGGGGGCAGTGTGTTTCTGTGGGAGGAGGCACTGTGTTACTGCGGAGGGGCAGTGTGTTACTGGGGGGAGGGGCAGGATCAGTGTGTTACTGGGGGTGGCAATGTGTTCCTGGGGGTGGCAGTGTGTTACTGGGGGGAGGGGCATGGACAGTATGTTCGTGGAGGGACAGTGTGTTACTGCGGGGGGCTGTGTGTTACTGGGGGGCAGTATGTTACTGGGGGGGAGGGGGCAGTGTGTTACTGGGGGTAGGGGTAGTGTGTTACTGGGGGGGGGGCAGTGTGTTACTGGGGGGAGGGGCAGGGTGTTACTGGGGGAGGGGCAGTGTGTTACTGGGGGGGCAGTGTGTTACTGGGGGGAGGGGCAGTGCTTCTACTGGGGTGTGGGGGCAGTGTGTTACTGGGGTGGGGGCAGTGTATTACTGGGATGAGGGGCAGGGGCAGTGTGTTTGTGGAGAGGAGGGGGCAGTGTGTTGCTAGTGGGGACAGTGTGTTTCTGCGGGAGGAGGCACTGTGTTACTGCGGAGGGGCAGTGTGTCACTGGGGGGAGGGGCAGGATCAGTGTGTTACTGGGGGGGGCAATGTGTTCCTAGGGGGGGGCAGTGTGTTACTGGGGGGAGGGGCATGGACAGTATGTTCGTGGAGGGACAGTGTGTTACTGAGGGGGGCTGTGTGTTACTCGGGGTGGCAGTATGTTACTGGGGGGGAGGGGGCAGTGTGTTATTGGGGGTAGGGGTAGTGTGTTACTGGTGGTGGGGCAGTGTGTTACTGGGGGGAGGGGCAGTGTGTTACTGGGGGAGGGGCAGTGTGTTACTAGGGGGGGCAGTGTGTTACTGGGGGGAGGGGCATTGTGTTACTGGGGTGTGGGGGCAGTGTGTTACTGGGGTGGTGGCAGTGTATTACTGGGATGAGAGGCAGGGGCAGTGTGTTAGTGGGGGGGAAGTGTGTTATTGGGGGCAGCAGTGTGTTACTGGGACGCAGTGTGTTACTGGAGAGGGGCAGTGTGTTACTGGGGCGCAGTGTGTTACTGGAGAGGAGCAGTGTGTTACTGGGGCGCAATGTGTTACTGGAGAGGGGCAGTGTGCTACTGGGACGCAGTGTGTTACTTGGGGGGGAAGGCAGTGTGTTACTGGGGGGAGGGGCATGGTCAGAGTGTACTGGGGGGGTCAATGTTTTCCTGGGAGGGCAGTGTGTTACTGGGGGGAGGGGCAGGGGCAGTATGTTAGTGGAGGGACAGTGTGTTACTGCGGGGGGCAATGTGTTCTTGGGGGGGGGGCAGTGTGTTACTCGGGGTGGGGCAGGGGCCGTATGTTCGTGGAGGGACAGTGTGTTACTGCGGGGGGCTGTGTGTTACTGGGGGGGCAATATGTTACTACGGGGGGAGGGGGCAGTGTGTTACTGGGGTTAGGGGTAGTGTGTTACTTGGGGGGGTGCGGTGTGTTACTGGGGGGAGGGGCAGTGTGTTACTGGGGGAGGGGCAGTGTGTTACTGGGGGAGGGGCAGTGTGTTACTGGGGGGAGGGGCAGTGTGTTACTGGGGTGTGGGGGCAGTGTGTTACTGGGGGGGTGCAGTGTATTACTGGGATGAGGGGCAGGGGCATTGTGTTAGTGGGGGGGAAGTGTGTTATTGGGGGCGGCAGTGTGTTACTGGGGCGCAGTGTGTTACTGGAGAGGGGCAGTGTGTTACTGGGGCGCAGTGTGTTACTGGAGAGGGGCAGTGTGCTACTGGGACGCAGTGTGTTACTTGGGGGGGAAGGCAGTGTGTTACTGGGGGGAGCAGTGTGTTACTCGGTGGGGGGGGAAGTATGTTACTCGGGGAGACAGTGTGTTAATGTGGGGGCAGTGTGTTACTGAGGGGGGCAGTGTGTTACTGGGGGGGCAGTGTGTTACTGGGGGGGGCAGTGTGTTATTGGGGGGTCAGTGTGTTAATGGGGGGCGGAGTGTGTTACTGCGGGGGGCTGTGTGTTACTGGGGGGGGCAGTGTGTTACTGGGGAGGAGGGTGCAGTGTGTTACTGGGGGGGCAGTGTGTTACTCGGGAGGAGTGGGCAGTGTGTTACTAGGGGGGACAGTGTGTTTCTGTGGGAGGAGGCACTGTGTTACTGCGGAGGGGCAGTGTGTTACTGGGGGGAGGGGCAGGATCAGTGTGTTACTGGGGGGGGCAGTGTGTTACTGGGGGGGGCAGTGTGTTACTGGGGGGAGGGGCAGGGACAGTATGTTCGTGGAGGGACAGTGTGTTACTGCGGCGGGCTGTGTGTTACTGGGGGGGCAGTATGTTACTGGTGGGGAGGGGGCAGTGTGTTACAGGGGGTAGGGGCAGTGTGTTACTGGGGGAGGGGCAGTGTGTTACTGGGGGGGCAGTGTGTTACTGGGGGGAGGGGCAGTGTGTTACTGGGGTGTGGGGGCAGTGTGTTACTGGGGTGGGGGCAGGGGCAGTGTGTTACTCGGGGGGAAGTGTGTTATTGGGGGCGGCAGTGTGTTACTGGGGCGCAGTGTGTTACTGGAGAGGGGCAGTGTGTTACTGGGGCGCAGTGTGTTACTGGAGAGGGGCAATGTGTTACTGGGGCGCAGCGTGTTACTGGGGAGGGGCAGTGTGCTACTGGGACGCAGTGTGTTACTTGGGGGGGAAGGCAGTGTGTTACTGGGGGTGGGGGGGAAGTGTGTTACTCGGGGAGACAGTGTGTTAATGTGGGGGCAGTGTGTTACTGTGGGGGGCAGTGTGTTACTGTGAGGGCAGTGTGTTACTGGGGGGGGCAGTGTGTTATTGGGGGGTCAGTGTGTTACTGGGGGGGTGGAGTGTGTTACTGCGGGGGGCTGTGTATTACTGGGGGGTGCAGTGTGTTACTGGGGAGGAGGGTGCAGTGTGTTACTGGCGGGGGACAGTGTTGTATCTGCGGGGGGAGGCACTGTGTTATTGGGGAGGGGCAGTGTGTTATTGGGGGGGGGGCAGTGTAATACTGGGATGAGGGGCAGGGGCAGTGTATTAATGGAGGGGAGGAGTGTTATTGGGGGTGGCAGTGTGTTACTGGGGCGCAGTGTGTTACTGGAGAGGGGCAGTGTGTTACTGGGGCGCAGTGTGTTACTGGAGAGGGGCAGTGTGTTACTGGGGTGCAGTGTGTTACTGGAGAGGGGCAGTGTGCTACTGGGACGCAGTGTGTTACTTGAGGGGGAAGGCAGTGTGTTACTGGGGGGACCAGTGTATTACTGCGGGGGGGCAGTGTGTTACTGGGGGGGCAGTGTGTTACTGGGGGGGGGGGAAGTGTGTTATTGGGGGGTCAGTGTGTTACTGGGGGGTGGAGTGTGTTACTGCGGGGGGCTGTGTGTTACTGGGGGGAGAGGCAGTGTGTTACTGGGGGAGGGGCAGTGTGTTACTGGGGGGGCAGTGTGTTACTGGGGGGAGAGGCAGTGTGTTACTGGGGGAGGGGCAGTGTGTTACTGGGGGGGCAGTGTGTTACTGGGGGGAGGGGCAGTGCGTTACTGGGGTGTGGGGGCAATGTGTTACTGGGGTGGGGGCAGTGTATTACTGGGATGAGGGGCAGGGGCAGTGTGTTAGTGGGGAGGAAGTGTGTTATTGGGGGCGGCAGTGTGTTACTGGGGCGCAGTGTGTTACTGGAGAGGGGCAGTGTGTTACTGGGGCGCAGTGTGTTACTGGAGAGGGGCAGTGTGTTACTGGGGCGCAGTGTGTTACTAGAGAGGGGCAGTGTGCTACTGGGACGCAGTGTGTTACTTGGGGGGCAAGGTAGTGTGTTACTCGGGGGAGCAGTGTGTTACTCGGGGTTGGGGGGAAGTGTGTTACTCGGGGAGACAGTGTGTTAATGTCGGGGCAGTGTGTTACTGGGGGGGCAGTGTGTTACTGGGGGGGCAGTGTGTTATTGGGGGGTCAGTGTGTTACTGGGGGGTGGAGTGTGTTACTGCGGGGGGCTGTGTGTTACTGGGGGGGGGCAGTGTGTTACTGGGGAGGAGGGTGCAGTGTGTTACTGGCGGGGGGCAGTGTGTTTCTGCGGGGGGAGGCACTATGTTATTGGGGAGTAGCAGTGTGTTACTGGGGGGAGGGGCATGGTCAGAGTGTATTGGGGGGGGGGCAATGTTTTCCTGGGAGGGCAGTGTGTTACTGGGGGTGGGGCAGGGGCAGTATGTTCGTGGAGGGACAGTGTGTTACTGCGGGGGGCTGTGTGTTACTGGGGGGGGGTGCAGTATGTTATTGGGGGGGAAGGGGCAGTGGGTTACTGGGGGTAGGGGTAGTGTGTTACTGGGGGGGGCAGTATGTTACTGGGGGGAGGGGCAGTGTGTTACTGGGGGGAGGGGCAGTGTGTTACTGGGGTGTAGGGGCAGTGTGTTACTGGGGGTGGCAGTGTATTACTGGGATGAGGGGCAGGGGCAGTGTGTTAGTGGGGGGGGAAGTATGTTATTGGGGGCGGCAGTGTGTTACTGGGGCGCAGTGTGTTACTGGAGAGGGGCAGTGTGTTACTGGGGCGCAGTGTGTTACTGGAGAGGGGCAGTGTGCTACTGGGACGCAGTGTGTTACTTGCGGGGGAAGGCAGTGTGTTACTGGGGGGAGCAGTGTGTTAATGTGGGGGCAGTGTGTTACTGGGGGGGGCAGTGTGTTATTGGGGGGTCAGTGTGTTACTGGGGGGTGGAGTGTGTTACTGCGGGGGGCTGTGTGTTACTGGGGGGGGCAGTGTGTTACTTGGGAGGAGGGTGCAGTGTGTTACTGGCGGGTGGACAGTGTGTTTCTGCGGGGGGAGGCACTGTGTTATTGGGGAGGGGCAGTGTGTTACTGGGGGGAGGGGCATGGTCAGAGTGTACTGGGGGGGTCAATGTTTTCCTGGGAGGGCAGTGTGTTACTGGGGGGAGGGGCAGGGGCAGTATGTTAGTGCAGGGACACTGTGTTACTGCGGGGGCAATGTGTTCTTGGCGGGGGGGCAGTGTGTTACTGGGGGTGGGGCAGGGGCAGTATGTTCGTGGAGGGACAGTGTGTTACTGCGGAGGGCAATCTGTTCTTGGGGGGGCAGTGTGTTACTGGGGGTGGGACAGGGGCAGTATGTTCATGGAGGGACAGTGTGTTACTGCGGGGGGCTGTGTGTTACTGGGGGGGCAGTATGTTACTGGGGGGGAGGGGGCAGTGTGTTACGGGGGGGGCAGTGTGTTACTGGGGGGAGGGGCAGTGTGTTACTGGGGGAGGGGCAGTGTGTTACTGGGGGAGGGGCAGTGTGTTACTTAGGTGTGGGGGCAGTGTGTTACTGGGGGGGGGGGCAGTGTATTACTGGGATGAGGGGCAGGGGCAGTGTGTTAGTGGGGGGGGAAGTGTGTTATTGGGGGCGGCAGTGTGTTACTGGGGCGCAGTGTGTTACTGGAGAGGGGCAGTGTGTTACTGGGGCGCAGTGTGTTACTGGAGAGGGGCAGTGTGTTACTGGGGCGCAATATGTTACTGGAGAGGGGCAGTGTGCTACTGGGACGCAGTGTGTTACTTGGGGGGGAAGGCAGTGTGTTACTGGGGGGAGCAGAGTGTTACTCGGTCGGGGGGGAAGTATGTTACTCGGGGAGACAGTGTGCTAATGTGGGGGCAGTGTGTTACTGGGGGGGGCAGTGTGTTACTGGGGGGGCAGTGTGTTACTGGGGAGGGGCAGTGTGTTATTGGGGGGTCAGTGTGTTACTGGGGGGTGGAGTGTGTTACTGCGGGGGGCTGTGTGTTACTGCGGGGGGGCAGTGTGTTACTGGGGAGGAGGGTGCAGTGTGTTACTGGCGGGGGACAGTGTGTTTCTGAGGGGGGAGGCACTGTGTTCTTGGGGAGGGGCAGTGTGTTACTTGGGGGAGGGGCATGGTCAGAGTGTACTGGGAGGGGGGTCAATGTTTTCCTGGGAGGGCAGTGTGTTACTGGGGGGAGGGGCAGCGGCAGTATGTTAGTGGAGGGACAGTGTGTTACTGCGGGGGGCAATGTGTTCTTGGGGGGGGGGGCAGTGTGTTACTGGGGGGGAGGGGGCAGCGTGTTACTGGGGGTAGGGGTAGTGTGTTACTGGGGGGGGCAGTGTGTTACTGGGGGGAGGGGCAGTGTGTTACTGGGGGAGGGGCAGTGTGTTACTGGGGGGCCAGTGTGTTACTGGGGGGAAGGGCAGTGTGTTACAGGGGTGTGGGGGCAGTGTGTTACTTGGGGGTGGCAGTGTATTACTGGGATGGGGGGCAGGGGCAGTGTGTTATTGGGGGTCAGTGTGTTACTGGGGGGTGGAGTGTGTTACTGCGGGGGGCTGTGGGTTACTGGGGGGGGGCAGTGTGTTACTGGGGAGGAGGGTGCAGTGTGTTACTGGCGGGGGGCTGTGTGTTTCTGCGGGGTGAGGCACTATGTTATTGGGGAGGGGCAGTGTGTTACTGGGGGGAGGGGCATGGTCAGAGTGTACTGGGGGGGTCAATGTTTTCCTGGGAGGGCAGTGTGTTACTGGGGGTGGGGCAGGGGCAGTATGTTCGTGGAGGGACAGTGTGTTACTGCGGGGGGCTGTGTGTTACTGGGGGGGGCAGTATGTTACTGGGGGGGAGGGGGCAGTGTGTTACTGGGGGTAGGGGTAGTGTGTTACTGGGGGGGGCAGTGTGTTACTGGGGGGAGGGGCAGTGTATTACTGGGGGGACAGTGTGTTACTGGGGAGGAGGGGGCAGTGAGTTACTGGGGGCAGTGTGTTACTGGGGAGGGAAGGCAGTGTGTTACTGGGAGGGCACTGTGTTACTGGGGGGGCTCAGGGTGTTACTGGGGAGGGCAGGGTGCTACTGGGGAGGGCAGTGTGTTACTGGGAAGGTGAAGTGTGTTACTCGGGGGTGGGGGTAGGGTGCTACTGGGGAGGGCAGTGTGTTACTGGGAAGGTGAAGTGTGTTACTCGGGGGTGGGGGCAGTGTGTTACTGGGGAGGGGGGTGCAATGTGTAACTGGGGGGAGGGCAGTGTGTTACTCGGGGGCAGTGTGTTACTGGGAGAGGCAGTGTGTTACTGGGGAGGGGGGCAATGTGTAACCGGGGGGGCAGTGTGTTACTGGGGGGCAGTGTGTTACTGGGGGGGGGCCAGTGTGTTACTGGTGGGGAACAGTGTGTTACTGGGGGGAGGGGCAGTGTGTTACTGGGAGGGGGGCAGTGTGTTACTGGGGCGCAGTGTGTTATTGGTGGGTCAGTGTGTTACTGGAGGGGGGAGTGTATTACTGGGGGCGGGGCAACGTGTTACTGCAGAGGGGGTAGTGTGTTGCTGAGGAGCGGGGGTAGCCTCTTACTTGGGGTGTGGCAGTGTGTTACTGGGGAGGGGGCAATTTGTTACTGTGGGGTAACAGTGTGTTACTGGGGAGGGGGCTGTGTGTTACTGAGGGGGGGCAGTGTGTTACTGGGGTCGGGGTGGCCCTGTGTTACTAGGCGAGGGGGCAGTGTGTTATTGGGGAGGGGTCAGTGTGTTACGGGGGGAGGGGGCAATTTGTTACTGCGTGGGATGGCCGTGTGTTACTGGGGAGACGGGTAGTGTGTTACTCAGGGTGGAGGGGGCACTGTGTTACTGCGGGGGGCAGTGTGTTACTTGGGAGGAGGGGGCAGTGTGTTACTAGCGGGGACAGTGTGTATCTGCGGGAGGAGGCAATGTGTTCCTGGGGGGAGCAGCGTGTTACTGGGGGAGGGGCAGAGACAGTATGTTCGTGGAGGGACAGTGTGTTACTGCGGGGGGCTGTGTGTTCCTGGGGGGGCAGTATGTTACTGGGGGGGAGGGGTAGTGTGTTACTGGGGTGGGGGGCAGTGTGTTACTGGGGGGAGGGGCAGTGTGTTACTGGGGGAGGGGCAGTGTGTTACTGGGGGGGCAGTGTGTTACTGGGGGGAGGGGCAGTGTGTTACTGGGGTGTGGGGGCAGTGTGTTACTGGGGTGGGGGCAGTGTATTACTGGGATGAGGGGCAGGGGCAGTGTGTTAGTCGGGGGGGAAGTGTGTTATTGGGGGCGGCAGTGTGTTACTGGGGCGCAGTGTGTACTGGAGAGGGGCAGTGTGTTACTGGGGCGCAGTGTGTTCCTGGAGAGGGGCAATGTGTTACTGGGACGCAGTGTGTTACTTGGTGGGAAAGGCAGTGTGTTACTGGGGGGAGCAGTGTGTTACTCGGGGTGGGGGGGAAGTGTATTACTCGGGGAGACAGTGTGTTAATGTGGGGGCAGTGTGTTACTGGGGGGGCAGTGTGTTACTGGGGGTGCAGTGTGTTACTGAGGGGGGCAGTGTGTTATTGGGGGGTCAGTGTGTTACTGGGGGGTGGAGTGTGTTACTGCGGGGGGCTGTGTGTTACTGGGGGGATGCAGTGTATTACTGGGGAGGAGGGTGCAGTGTGTTACTGGCGGGGGGCAGTGTGTTTCTGCGGGGGGAGGCACTGTGTTATTGGGGAGGGGCAGTGTATTACTGGGGGGAGGGGCATGGTCAGAGTGTACTGGGGGGGGTCAATGTTTCCTGGGAGGGCAGTGTGTTACTGGGGGGAGGGGCAGGGGCAGTATGTTCGTGGAGGGACAATATGTTACTGCGGGGGGCAATGTGTTCTTGGGGGGGCAGTGTGTTACTGGGGGTGGGGCAGGGGCAGTATGTTCGTGGAGGGACAGTGTGTTACTGCGGGGGGCTGTGTGTTACTGGGGGGGGCAGTATGTTACTGGAGGGGAGGTGGCAGTGTGTTACTGGGGGTAGGGGTAGTGTGTTACTGGGGGGGGCAGTGTGTTACTGGGGGGAGGGGCAGTGTGTTACTGGGGGAGGAGCAGTGTGTTACTGGGGGGAGGGGCAGTGTGTTACTGGGGTGTGGGGGCAGTGTGTTACTGCGGGGGGGGCAGTGTATTTCTGGGATGAGGGGCAGGGGCATTGTGTTAGTGGGGGGGAAGTGTGTTATTGGGGGCGGCAGTGTGTTACTGGGGCGCATTGTGTTACTGGAGAGGGGCAGTGTGTTACTGGGGCGCAGTGTGTTACTGGAGAGGGGCAGTGTGTTACTGGGGCGCAGTGTGTTACTAGAGAGGGGCAGTGTGCTACTGGGACGCAGTGTTTTACTTGGGGGGGAAGGCAGTGTGTTACTGGGGGGAGCAGTGTGTTACTCGGTGTGGGGGGAAGTATGTTACTCGGGGAGACAGTGTGTTAATGTGGGGGCAGTGTGTTACTGGGGGGGGGGAGTATGTTACTGGGGGGGCAGTGTGTTACTGGGGGGGGGGCAGTGTGTTATTGGGGGGTCAGTGTGTTACTTGGGGGTGGAGTGTGTTACTGCGGGGGGCTGTGTGTTACTGGGGGGGGGCAGTGTGTTACTGGGGAGGAGGGTGCAGTGTGTTACTGGCGGGGGGCAGTGTGTTTCTGCGGGGGGAGGCACTGTGTTATTGGGGAGGGGCAGTGTGTTACTCGGGAGGGGGCAGTGTGTTACTGGGGAGGAGGGGGCAGTGTGTTACTGGGGGCAGTGTGTTACTGGGGAGGGAAGGCAGTGTGTTACTGGGGGCTCTCAGGGTGTTACTGGGGAGGGCAGGGTGCTACTGGGGAGGGCAGTGTGTTACTGGGAAGGTGAAGTGTGTTACTCGGGGGTGGGGGCAGTGTGTTACTGGGAAGGGGGGTGCAATGTGTAACTGGGGGGAGGGCAATGTGTTACTCGGGGGCAGTGTGTTACTGGGAGAGGCAGTGTGTTACTGGGGGGAGGGGCAGTGTGTTACTGGGAGGGGGGCAGTGTGTTACTGGGGCGCAGTGTGTTATTGGTGGGTCAGTGTGTTACTGGAGGGGGGAGTGTATTACTGGAGGCGGCTGTGTGTTACTGGGGCGGGGCAACGTGTTACTGCGGAGGGGGTAGTGTGTTGCTGAGGAGCGGGGGCAGCCTCTTACTTGGGGTGTGGCAGTGTGTTACTGGGGAGGGGGCAATTTGTTACTGTGGGGTAACAGTGTGTTACTGGGGAGGGGTCTGTGTGTTACTGACGGGGGGCAGTGTGTTACTGGGGTCGGGGTGGCCCTGTGTTACTGGTCGAGGGGGCAGTGTGTTATTGGGGAGAGGTCAGTGTGTTACGGGAGGAGGGGGCAATTTGTTACTGTGGGGTAACAGTGTGTTACTGGGGAGGGGGCTGTGTGTTACTGAGGGGGGCAGTGTGTTACTGGGGTCGGGGTGGCCCTGTGTTACTGCGTGGGATGGCCGTGTGTTACTGGGGAGGCGGGTAGTGTGTTACTCAGGGTGGGGGGGGCAGTGTGTTACTGGGGGGAGGGGCAGGGTGTTACTGGGGGGAGGGGCAGTGTGTTACTGGGGGGGCAGTGTGTTACTGGGGGGAGGGGCAGTGTGTTACTGGGGTGTGGGGGCAGTGTGTTACTGGGGTGGGGGCAGTGTATTACTGGGATGAGGGGCAGGGGCAGTGTGTTAGTGGGGAGGAGGGGCAGGGTGTTACTGGGGGGAGGGGCAGTGTGTTACTGGGGGGGCAGTGTGTTACTGGGGGGAGGGACAGTGTGTTACTGCGGGGGGCTGTGTGTTACTGGGGGGCAGTATGTTACTGGGGGGGAGGGGGCAGTGTATTACTGGGATGAGGGGCAGGGGCAGTGTGTTAGTGGGGAGGAGGGGGCAGTGTGTTACTAGTGGGGACAGTGTGTTTCTGCGGGAGGAGGCACTGTGTTACTGCGGAGTGGCAGTGTGTTACTGGGGAGGAGGGTGCAGTGTGTTACTGGCGGGGGACAGTGTGTTTCTGCGGGGGGAGGCACTGTGTTCTTGGGGAAGGGCAGTGTATTACTTGGGGGAGGGGCATGGTCAGAGTGTACTGGGGGGGTCAATGTTTTCCTGGGAGGGCAGTGTGTTACTGGGGGGAGGGGCAGCGGCAGTATGTTAGTGGAGGGACAGTGTGTTACTGCGGGGGGCAATGTGTTCTTGGGGGGGGCAGTGTGTTACTGGGGGTGGGGCAGGGGCAGTATGTTCGTGGAGGGACAGTGTGTTACTGCGGGGGGCTGTGTGTTACTGGGGGGGTAGTATGTTACTGAGGGGGAGGGGGCAGTGTGTTACTGGGGGTAAGGGTAGTGTGTTACTGGGGGGGCAGTGTGTTACTGGGGGGAGGGGCAGTGTGTTACTGGGGGAGGGGCAGTGTGTTACTGGGGGGCCAGTGTGTTACTGGGGGGAGGGGCAGTGTGTTACTGGGGTGTGGGGGCAGTGTGTTACTCGGGGGGGGGGCAGTGTATTACTGGGATGAGGGGCAGGGGCAGTGTGTTAGTGGGGGGGCAGTGTGTTACTGGGGGGACAATGTGTTACTAGGGGGGCAGTGTGTTACTGGGGGGGCAGTGTGTTATTGGGGGGTCAGTGTGTTACTGGGGGGTGGAGTGTGTTACTGCGGGGGGCTGTGTGTTACTGGGGGGGGGCAGTGTGTTACTGGGGAGGAGGGTGCAGTGTGTTACTGGCGGGGGGCAGTGTGTTTCTGCGGGGGGAGGCACTATGTTATTGGGGAGGGGCAGTGTGTTACTGGGGGGAGGGGTATGGTCAGAGTGTACTGGGAGGGGGGTCAATGTTTTCCTGGGAGGGCAGTGTGTTACTGGGGGTAGGGCAGGGGCAGTATGTTCGTGGAGGGACAGTGTGTTACTGCGGGGGGCTGTGTGTTACTGGGTGTGGCAGTATGTTACTGGGGGGGAGGGGGCAGTGTGTTACTGGGGGTAGGGGTAGTGTGTTACTGGGGGGGGCAGTGTGTTACTGGGGGGAGGGGCAGTGTGTTACTGGGGGAGGGGCAGTGTGTTACTGGGGTGTAGGGGCAGTGTGTTACTGGGGGGGGGGGGCAGTGTATTACTGGGATGAGGGGCAGGGGCAGTGTGTTAGTGGGGGGGAAGTGTGTTATTGGGGGCGGCAGTGTATTACTGGGGCGCAGTGTGTTGCTGGAGAGGGGCAGTGTGTTACTGGGGCGCAGTGTGTTACTGGAGAGGGGCAGTGTGTTACTGGGGCGCAGTGTGTTACTGGAGAGGGGTAGTGTGCTACTGGGACGCAGTGTGTTACTTGGGGGGGAAGGCAGTGTGTTACCGGGGGGACCAGTGTATTACTGCGGGGGGGCAGTGTGTTACTGCGGGGGCAGTGTGTTACTGGAAGGTGCAGTGTGTTAGTGGGGGGTCAATGTTTTACTGGGGGGTGGAGTGTGTTACTGCGGGGGGCTATGTGTTACTGGGGGGGGGGGCGCAGAGTGTTACTGGGGAGGAGGGGGCAGTGTGTTACTGGCGGGGGGCAGTGTGTTTCCTGGGGGGGAAGGAACTGTGTTATTGGGGAGGGGCAGTGTGTTACTGGGGGGAGGGGCATGGTCAGAGTGTACTGGGGGGGTCAATGTTTTCCTGGGAGGGCAGTGCGTTACTGGGAGGAGGGGCAGGGGCAGTATGTTAGTGGAGGGACAGTGTGTTACTGTGGGGGGCTGTGTGTTACTGGGGGGGCAGTATGTTACTGTGGGGGGAGGGGGCAGTGTGTCACTGGGGTAGGGGTAGTGTATTACTGGGGGGGGCAGTGTATTACTCGGGGGAGGGGCAGTGTGTTTCTCGGGGGAGGGGCAGAGTGTTACTGGAGCGGGGGGCAGTGTGTTACTGGAGAGGGGCAGTGTGTTACTGGGACGTAGTGTGTTACTGGAGAGGTGCAGTGTGTTACTGGAGGGGAGAGTGTATTACTGGGTGTGGATGTGTGTTATTGTGGGGTCAGTGTGTTATTGGTGGGTCAGTGTATTATTGGTGGGAGGGAGTGTGTTACTGGGAGTGGCTGTGTGTTACTGGGGGGGGGGCAGTGTGTTACTGGGGAGCAGGGTCAGTCTGTTACTGTGGGGGGCAGTATGTTACTGGGGAGGAGGGGGCAGTGTGTTACTGGGGGGGTGTGCAGGGTGTTACTGGTGAGGGAGCAGTGTGTTACTGGGGGGGGGTGGTGGGGGAGAGTGTGTTACTGGGGAGGGGCAGTGTGTTACTGGGGGGCAGTTTGATACTGTCTGGGGGTCAGTGTGTTACTGTGGCGGGGGGAGGGGGAGTGTGTTACTGGTGGGGGCAGTGTGTTACTGGGGGGGGGCGGGGTGAGCAGTGTGTTACAGGTGGGGCAGTGTGTTACTGGGGAGGGGCAGTATGTTACTGGGGGGCAGTGTGTTACTGTGGGGGGGGAGGGTGAGTGTGTTACACGGGGGGCAGTGTGTTACTGAGGCGGGGGGAGGGGGAGTGTGTTACACGGGGGGCAGTGTGTTACTGTGGGGGGGGTAGGGGGAGTGTGTTACACGGGGGCAGTGTGTTACTGTGGAGGGGGGAGGGGGAGTGTGTTACACGGGGGGCAGTGTGTTACTGTGGGGGGGGAGGGGGAGTGTGTTACTGGGGGGGCAGTGTGTTACTGTTGGGGGGGAGGGGGAGTGTGTTACATGGGGGGCAGTGTGTTACTGCGGGGGCAGCATGCTACAGGGGGGGCAGTGTGTTACTTGGTGGAGGGGCAGTGTGTCATTGGGGTCAGCCGTGTCTTACTGGGGGGGGGGTATAGTGTCACTGGGGGGGGCTGTGTGTCACTGCGGGGGCAGTGTGTTACTGGCGGCGTGCAGTATGTTACTGGGGGGGGCAGTGTGCTACTGGGGCGGGGGCAGTGTTTTACTGGGGGGAGGGGCAGTGTGTTACTGGGGGGAGGGGCAGTGTGTTACTGGGGGGAGGGGCAGTGTGTTACTGCGGGTGTGTAGTATGTTACTGGGGAGGAATGGACAGTGTGTTACTGGGGCGGTAGGCAGTGTGTTGCTGGGGAGGTGGGGGCAGTGTGTTACTGGGGGGTGGCAGTGTGTTGCTGGTGGGGGCAGTGTGTTACTGGGGGCGGCACTGTGTTACTGGGGATGGCAATGTGTTATTGGGGGAGGGGGCAGGTTGTTACTGTGGGGGGGGCAGTGTGTCACTGGGGTCAGCCGTGTCTTACTGGGCAGTGGGTATAGTGTTACTGGTGGGGGCAGTGTGTCACTGAGGGTGCAGTGTGTTATTGGGGGCGGGGTGCAGCTTGTTATGGGGGGGCAATGTGTTACTGGGGAGGAGGGGGCAGTGTGTTACTGGGGCGGGCACTGTGTTACTGGGGGGGGCAGGGGTAGTGTGTTACTGTGGAGGACAGTGCGTTACTGGGCGGGGGTCAGTGTATTACTGGGGGGTCAGTGTGTTATTGGGGGGTCAGTGTGTTATTGGCGGAGGGGAGTGCGTTACTGGGAGTGGCTGTGTGTTACTGGCGGGGAGCAGTATGTTACTGGGGAGGAGGGGGCAGTGTGTTACTGGGGGGGCACTGTGTTACTGGGGGGGTGTGCAGGGTGTTACTGGTGAGGGAGCAGTGTGTTACTGGGGGGCAGTGTGATACTGTCCGGGGGTCAGTGTGTTACTGTGGGGTGGGGGAGGGGGAGTGTGTTACTGGGGCGGGCACTGTGTTACTGGGGGGGCAGGGGTAGTGTGTTACTGTGGAGGACAGTGCGTTACTGGGCAGGGGGGCAGTGTATTACTGGGGGGTCAGTGTGTTATTGGGGGGTCAGTGTGTTATTGGCGGAGTGGAGTGTGTTACTGGGAGTGGCTGTGTGTTACTGGCGGGGAGCAGTATGTTACTGGGGAGGAGGGGGCAGTATGTTACTGGGGGGCACTGTGTTACTTGGGGGGTGTGCAGGGTGTTACTGGTGAGGGAGCAGTGTGTTACTGGGGGGCAGTGTGATACTGTCCGGGGGTCAGTGTGTTACTGGGGGGGTGTGCAGGGTGTTACTGGTGAGGGAGCAGTGTGTTACTGGGGGGGACAGTGTGTTACTGGGGGAGGGGCAATGTGTTACTGTGGGGACAATGTGTTACTGGGGAGGAGGCAGTGTGTTACTGGAGGGGCAGTGTGTTACTGGGGGAGGGGCAATGTGTTACTGTGGGGACAATGTGTTACTGGGGAGGGGGCAGTGTGTTACTCGGGAGGGGGCAGTGTGTTACTGGGGAGGAGGGGGCAGTGAGTTACTGGGGGCAGTGTGTTACTGGGGAGGGAAGGCAGTGTGTTACCAAGGGGGCAGTGTGTTACTGGGGGGGCTCAGGGTGTTACTGGGGAGGGCAGCGTGCTACTGGGGAGGGCAGTGTGTTACTGGGAAGGTGAAGTGTGTTACTCGGGGGTGGGGGTAGGGTGCTACTGGGGAGGCAGTGTGTTACTGGGAAGGTGAAGTGTGTTACTCGGGGGTGGGGGCAGTGTGTTACTGGGGAGTGGGGTGCAATGTGTAACTGGGGGAAGGCCGTGTGTTACTCGGGGGCAGTGTGTTACTGCGAGAGGCAGTGTGTTACTGGGGAGGGGGGCAATGTGTAACCGGGGGGGGCAGTGTGTTACTGGGGGGCAGTGTGTTACTGGGGGGGCAGTGTGTTACTGGGGGGGAACAGTGTGTTACTGGGGGGAGGGGCAGTGTGTTACTGGGAGGGGGGCAGTGTGTTACAGGGGCGCAGTGTGTTATTGGTGGGTCAGTGTGTTACTGGACGGGGGAGTGTATTACTGGGGGCGGCTGTGTGTTACTGGGGCGGCGCAATGTGTTACTGCAGAGGGAGTAGTGTGTTGCTGAGGAGCGGGGGCAGCCTCTTAATTGGGGTGTGGCAGTGTGTTACTGGGGAGGGGGCAATTTGTTACTGTGGGGTAACAGTGTGTTACAGGGGAGGGGGCTGTGTGTTACTGAGGGGGGGCAGTGTGTTACTGGGGTCGGGGTGGCCCTGTGTTACTAGGCGAGGGGGCAGTGTGTTATTGGGGAGGGGTCAGTGTGTTATGGGGGGAGGGGGCAAATTGTTACTGCGTGGGATGGCCGTGTGTTACTGGGGAGGCGGGTAGTGTGTTACTCAGGGTGGAGGGGGCAGTGTGTTACTGCGGGGGGGCAGTGTGTTACTTGGGAGGAGGGGGCAGTGTGTTACTAGCGGGGACAGTGTGTTACTGGGGGGGGCAGTGTGTTACTGGTGGGGGGCAGTGTGTTACTGGGGGGAGGGGCAGGGACAGTATGTTCGTGGAGGGACAGTGTCTTACTGCGGGGGGCTGTGTGTTACTGGGGGGGCAGTATGTTACTGGGGGGGAGGGGGCAGTGTGTTACAGGGGGTAGGGGTAGTGTGTTACTGGGGTGGGGGGCAGTGTGTTACTAGGGGGAGGGGCAGTGTGTTACTGGGGGAGGGGCAGTGTGTTACTGGGGGAGCAGTGTGTTACTGGGGGGAGGGGCAGTGTGTTACTGGGTTGTGGGGGCAGTGTGTTACTGGGGTGCGGGCAGTGTATTACTGGGATGAGGGGCAGGGACAGTGTGTTCGTCGGGGGGAAGTGTGTTATTGGGGGCGGCAGTGTGTTACTGGAGAGGGGCAGTGTGTTACTGGGGCGCAGTGTGTTACTGGAGAGGGGCAATGTGTTACTGGGGCGCAGCGTGTTACTGGAGAGGGGCAGTGTGCTACTGGGACGCAGTGTGTTACTTGGGGGGGAAGGCAGTGTGTTACTGGGGGGAGCAGTGTGTTACTCGGGGTGGGGGGAAAGTGTGTTACTCGGTGAGACAGTGTGTTAATGTGGGGGCAGTGTGTTACTGGGGGGGGCAGTGTGTTACTGGGGGGAGCTGTGTGTTACTCGGGGTGGGGGGGAAGTGTGTTACTCGGTGAGACAGTGTGTTAATGTGGGGGCAGTGTGTTACTGGGGGGGGCAGTGTGTTACTGGGGGGGCAGTGTGTTACTGGGGGGGGCAGTGTGTTATTGGGGGGTCAGTGTGTTACTGGGGGGTGGAGTGTGTTACTGCGGGGGGCTGTGTGTTACTGGGGGGGTGCAGTGTGTTACTGGGGAGGAGGGTGCAGTGTGTTACTGGCGGGGGGCAGTGTGTTTCTGCGGGGGGAGGCACTGTGTTATTGGGGAGGGGCAGTGTGTTACTGGGGGGAGGGGCATGGTCAGAGTGTACTGGGGGGGGTCAGTGTTTTCCTGGGAGGGCAGTGTGTTACTGGGGGGAGGGGCAGGGGCAGTATGTTCGTGGAGGGACAATATGTTACTGCGGGGGGCAATGTGTTCTTGGGGGGGCAGTGTGTTACTGGGGGTGGGGCAGGGGCAGTATGTTCGTGGAGGGACAGTGTGTTACTGCGGGGGGCTGTGTGTTACTGGGGGGGAGGGGGCAGTGTGTTACTGGGGGTAGGGGTAGTGTGTTACTGGGGGCGGCAGTGTGTTACTGGGGGGAGGGGCAGTGTGTTACTGGGGGAGGGGCAGTGTGTTACTGGGGGGAGGGGCAGTGTGTTACTGTGGTGTGGGGGCAGTGTGTTACTGGGGGGGGGGCAGTGTATTTCTGGGATGAGGGGCAGGGGCATTGTGTTAGTGGGGGGGAAGTGTGTTATTGGGGGCGGTAGTGTTTTACTGGGGCGCAGTGTGTTATTGGAGAGGGGCAGTGTGTTACTGGGGCGCAGTGTGTTACTGGAGAGGGTCAGTGTGTTACTGGGGCGCAGTGTGTTACTGGAGAGGGGCAGTGTGCTACTGGGACGCAGTGTGTTACTTGGAGGGGAAGGCAGTGTGTTACTGGGGGGAGCAGTGTGTTACTCGGTGGGGGGGGAAGTATGTTACTCGGGGAGACAGTGTGTTAATGTGGGGGCAGTGTGTTTCTGGGGGGGGCAGTGTGTTACTGGGGGAGCAGTGTGTTACTGTGGGGGGGGGCAGTATGTTATTGGGGGGTCAGTGTGTTACTGGGGGGTGGAGTGTGTTACTGCGGGGGGCTGTGTGTTACTGGGGGGGGGGCAGTGTGTTATTGGGGAGGAGGGTGCAGTGTGTTACTGGCGGGGGGCAGTGTGTTTCTGCGGGGGGAGGCACTGTGTTATTGGGGAGGGGCAGTGTGTTACTCGGGAGGGGGCAGTGTGTTACTCGGGAGGGGGCAGTGTGTTACTGGGGAGGAGGGGGCAGTGTGTTACTGGGGGCAGTGAGTTACTGGGGAGGGAAGGCAGTGTGTTACTGGGGGGGCTCAGGGCGTTACTGGGGAGGGCAGGGTGCTACTGGGGAGGGCAGTGTGTTACTGGGAAGGTGAAGTGTGTTACTCGGGGGTGGGGGCAGTGTGTTACTGGGGAGGGGATGCAATGTGTAACTGGGGGGAGGGCAGTGTGTTACTCGGGGGCAGTGTGTTACTGGGAGAGGCAGTGTGTTACTGGGGGGAGGGGCAGTGTGTTACTGGGAGGGGGGCAGTGTGTTATTGGTGGGTCAGTGTGTTACTGGAGGGGGGAGTGTATTACTAGGGGCGGCTGTGTGTTACTGGGGCGGGGCAACGTGTTACTGCGGAGGGGGTAGTGTGTTGCTGAGGAGCGGGGGCAGCCTCTTACTTGGGGTGTGGCAGTGTGTTACTGGGGAGGGGGCAATTTGTTACTGTGGGGTAACAGTGTGTTACTGGGGAGGGGTCTGTGTGTTACTGACGGGGGGCAGTGTGTTACTGGGGTCGGGGTGGCCCTGTGTTACTGGGCGAGGGGGCAGTGTGTTATTGGGGAGGGGTCAGTGTGTTACGGGGGGAGGGGGCAATTTGTTACTGTGGGGTAACAGTGTGTTACTGGGGAGGGGGCTGTGTGTTACTGAGGGGGGGCAGTGTGTTACTGGGGTCGGGGTGGCCCTGTGTTACTGCGTGGGATGGCCGTGTGTTACTGGGGAGGCGGGTAGTGTGTTACTCAGGGTGGGGGGGGCAGTGTGTTACTGGGGGGGCAGTGTGTTACTGCGGGGGGGGGCAGTGTGTTACTCGGGAGGAGGGGGCAGTGTGTTACTAGGGGGGGCAGTGTGTTTCTGTGGGAGGAGGCACTGTGTTACTGCGGAGGGGCAGTGTGTTACTGGGGGGAGGGGCAGGATCAGTGTGTTACTGGGGGTGGCAATGTGTTCCTGGGGGTGGCAGTGTGTTACTGGGGGGAGGGGCATGGACAGTATGTTCGTGGAGGGACAGTGTGTTACTGCGGGGGGCTGTGTGTTACTGGGGGGCAGTATGTTACTGGGGGGGAGGGGGCAGTGTGTTACTGGGGGTAGGGGTAGTGTGTTACTGGGGGGGGGGCAGTGTGTTACTGGGGGGAGGGGCAGGGTGTTACTGGGGGAGGGGCAGTGTGTTACTGGGGGGGCAGTGTGTTACTGGGGGGAGGGGCAGTGCTTCTACTGGGGTGTGGGGGCAGTGTGTTACTGGGGTGGGGGCAGTGTATTACTGGGATGAGGGGCAGGGGCAGTGTGTTTGTGGAGAGGAGGGGGCAGTGTGTTGCTAGTGGGGACAGTGTGTTTCTGCGGGAGGAGGCACTGTGTTACTGCGGAGGGGCAGTGTGTCACTGGGGGGAGGGGCAGGATCAGTGTGTTACTGGGGGGGGCAATGTGTTCCTAGGGGGGGGCAGTGTGTTACTGGGGGGAGGGGCATGGACAGTATGTTCGTGGAGGGACAGTGTGTTACTGAGGGGGGCTGTGTGTTACTCGGGGTGGCAGTATGTTACTGGGGGGGAGGGGGCAGTGTGTTATTGGGGGTAGGGGTAGTGTGTTACTGGTGGTGGGGCAGTGTGTTACTGGGGGGAGGGGCAGTGTGTTACTGGGGGAGGGGCAGTGTGTTACTAGGGGGGGCAGTGTGTTACTGGGGGGAGGGGCATTGTGTTACTGGGGTGTGGGGGCAGTGTGTTACTGGGGTGGTGGCAGTGTATTACTGGGATGAGAGGCAGGGGCAGTGTGTTAGTGGGGGGGAAGTGTGTTATTGGGGGCAGCAGTGTGTTACTGGGACGCAGTGTGTTACTGGAGAGGGGCAGTGTGTTACTGGGGCGCAGTGTGTTACTGGAGAGGAGCAGTGTGTTACTGGGGCGCAATGTGTTACTGGAGAGGGGCAGTGTGCTACTGGGACGCAGTGTGTTACTTGGGGGGGAAGGCAGTGTGTTACTGGGGGGAGGGGCATGGTCAGAGTGTACTGGGGGGGTCAATGTTTTCCTGGGAGGGCAGTGTGTTACTGGGGGGAGGGGCAGGGGCAGTATGTTAGTGGAGGGACAGTGTGTTACTGCGGGGGGCAATGTGTTCTTGGGGGGGGGGCAGTGTGTTACTCGGGGTGGGGCAGGGGCCGTATGTTCGTGGAGGGACAGTGTGTTACTGCGGGGGGCTGTGTGTTACTGGGGGGGCAATATGTTACTACGGGGGGAGGGGGCAGTGTGTTACTGGGGTTAGGGGTAGTGTGTTACTTGGGGGGGTGCGGTGTGTTACTGGGGGGAGGGGCAGTGTGTTACTGGGGGAGGGGCAGTGTGTTACTGGGGGAGGGGCAGTGTGTTACTGGGGGGAGGGGCAGTGTGTTACTGGGGTGTGGGGGCAGTGTGTTACTGGGGGGGTGCAGTGTATTACTGGGATGAGGGGCAGGGGCATTGTGTTAGTGGGGGGGAAGTGTGTTATTGGGGGCGGCAGTGTGTTACTGGGGCGCAGTGTGTTACTGGAGAGGGGCAGTGTGTTACTGGGGCGCAGTGTGTTACTGGAGAGGGGCAGTGTGCTACTGGGACGCAGTGTGTTACTTGGGGGGGAAGGCAGTGTGTTACTGGGGGGAGCAGTGTGTTACTCGGTGGGGGGGGAAGTATGTTACTCGGGGAGACAGTGTGTTAATGTGGGGGCAGTGTGTTACTGAGGGGGGCAGTGTGTTACTGGGGGGGCAGTGTGTTACTGGGGGGGGCAGTGTGTTATTGGGGGGTCAGTGTGTTAATGGGGGGCGGAGTGTGTTACTGCGGGGGGCTGTGTGTTACTGGGGGGGGCAGTGTGTTACTGGGGAGGAGGGTGCAGTGTGTTACTGGGGGGGCAGTGTGTTACTCGGGAGGAGTGGGCAGTGTGTTACTAGGGGGGACAGTGTGTTTCTGTGGGAGGAGGCACTGTGTTACTGCGGAGGGGCAGTGTGTTACTGGGGGGAGGGGCAGGATCAGTGTGTTACTGGGGGGGGCAGTGTGTTACTGGGGGGGGCAGTGTGTTACTGGGGGGAGGGGCAGGGACAGTATGTTCGTGGAGGGACAGTGTGTTACTGCGGCGGGCTGTGTGTTACTGGGGGGGCAGTATGTTACTGGTGGGGAGGGGGCAGTGTGTTACAGGGGGTAGGGGCAGTGTGTTACTGGGGGAGGGGCAGTGTGTTACTGGGGGGGCAGTGTGTTACTGGGGGGAGGGGCAGTGTGTTACTGGGGTGTGGGGGCAGTGTGTTACTGGGGTGGGGGCAGGGGCAGTGTGTTACTCGGGGGGAAGTGTGTTATTGGGGGCGGCAGTGTGTTACTGGGGCGCAGTGTGTTACTGGAGAGGGGCAGTGTGTTACTGGGGCGCAGTGTGTTACTGGAGAGGGGCAATGTGTTACTGGGGCGCAGCGTGTTACTGGGGAGGGGCAGTGTGCTACTGGGACGCAGTGTGTTACTTGGGGGGGAAGGCAGTGTGTTACTGGGGGTGGGGGGGAAGTGTGTTACTCGGGGAGACAGTGTGTTAATGTGGGGGCAGTGTGTTACTGTGGGGGGCAGTGTGTTACTGTGAGGGCAGTGTGTTACTGGGGGGGGCAGTGTGTTATTGGGGGGTCAGTGTGTTACTGGGGGGGTGGAGTGTGTTACTGCGGGGGGCTGTGTATTACTGGGGGGTGCAGTGTGTTACTGGGGAGGAGGGTGCAGTGTGTTACTGGCGGGGGACAGTGTTGTATCTGCGGGGGGAGGCACTGTGTTATTGGGGAGGGGCAGTGTGTTATTGGGGGGGGGGCAGTGTAATACTGGGATGAGGGGCAGGGGCAGTGTATTAATGGAGGGGAGGAGTGTTATTGGGGGTGGCAGTGTGTTACTGGGGCGCAGTGTGTTACTGGAGAGGGGCAGTGTGTTACTGGGGCGCAGTGTGTTACTGGAGAGGGGCAGTGTGTTACTGGGGTGCAGTGTGTTACTGGAGAGGGGCAGTGTGCTACTGGGACGCAGTGTGTTACTTGAGGGGGAAGGCAGTGTGTTACTGGGGGGACCAGTGTATTACTGCGGGGGGGCAGTGTGTTACTGGGGGGGCAGTGTGTTACTGGGGGGGGGGGAAGTGTGTTATTGGGGGGTCAGTGTGTTACTGGGGGGTGGAGTGTGTTACTGCGGGGGGCTGTGTGTTACTGGGGGGAGAGGCAGTGTGTTACTGGGGGAGGGGCAGTGTGTTACTGGGGGGGCAGTGTGTTACTGGGGGGAGAGGCAGTGTGTTACTGGGGGAGGGGCAGTGTGTTACTGGGGGGGCAGTGTGTTACTGGGGGGAGGGGCAGTGCGTTACTGGGGTGTGGGGGCAATGTGTTACTGGGGTGGGGGCAGTGTATTACTGGGATGAGGGGCAGGGGCAGTGTGTTAGTGGGGAGGAAGTGTGTTATTGGGGGCGGCAGTGTGTTACTGGGGCGCAGTGTGTTACTGGAGAGGGGCAGTGTGTTACTGGGGCGCAGTGTGTTACTGGAGAGGGGCAGTGTGTTACTGGGGCGCAGTGTGTTACTAGAGAGGGGCAGTGTGCTACTGGGACGCAGTGTGTTACTTGGGGGGCAAGGTAGTGTGTTACTCGGGGGAGCAGTGT